>NC_046172.1:52730578-53030578 GCF_011064425.1 Rattus rattus
AAGTTGATGTATTGCTTTTTTTTTCTTTCATTGTTTTAAAGGACAGAGTTGCATTGATTATTTCATATTGATCCAATTCGGCATCCTTGGATGAAACCCACGGATCATTTGGGATGATGTTATTGATGTGTTCTTGGATTCATTTTTTGTCAGGATTTTAATGGCTTTATTTTGCATCTATGTTCATAGCTTAGAGTTGACCTGAAATTCTCTTTCTCTGTTGAGACTTTGTGTTTTCAGAATGAGTGACTGTGACCGATGTATTGAATTCCACAATGTTCTTTTCTGTTTTCGTTTTGTAGAATAATTTTGGGGAGGATGGTGTGCCTCTTCCTTGAAAGTTTGGTATGATTATGTGTTCTGCTCAAGGACTTTCTTTTGGCGGGGGTGGGTTGAGACCTTTCATTGGCCATTTCACTTCCTTGGGGGTTATGGGATTGTTAAATCCGTTTAGGATCTTTATTCAACTATGCTAAGTTGTACCTATCAGAAATCATTCATATCAGTTAGATTTCGACAGTGTACATAGAAGTACAGCTTTGATTTTGGACTTCGCTCAAAGTCTGTTGCTTTGTGACTGCCTCTGATGTTAATTAGGTCATCGTGGATAGCCTTTTTGTTAGTGGCTGGCGACCTGTTTTGCTCTTGTTTTTCCTCAAAGAGAATCAGCTCTTGCTTTCATCGATGACATTGTTCTCCTTGTATCCAAGTCGTTGATTTCAACTCGCTTGATTATTTCCCTGTCTCACTCTGCACTCTGGGTGTGTGCGTCTTCTAATAGAGCTGGTTAGGCGTGCTATACGGGTTACCACTGAGAATCACTCTCAAAATCTTTAGCAGAGGCACATAGCCTCTATGACCTCTACTTTAGCACTGACTTTCTTTGGTGCCCTGATGTTTAGGTGCGTTGTGTCTCTCATTTGCAATGAATTCTATGCTCAGTCTCATACTCTCATTTCCTTTCATTTCCTTTGCTTACCAAGTGATCTAGTGAGTAGAATTTTGATTCGGATTTCCTAATTATGTAGACTTTCTGTTGTTCCTTTGTGAGTTCAGCTAATCCATGGTAGTTAGTTTCAAGAGTACACAAGGGGTTTATTTTATTTTCTTCAATCCATTGATCTTGCTTTTGTGACTGACTATATTCTGACTATGGTCTGATTTTGGAGAAAGTTCTATAAAGTGCAGGAAAAGGTATATTCTTTTGGATTGGGGTGCAATTTTCTGTGATTATCTATTATGTCCTTTTGATTAATAAAATCACTTGCATTCATTATTTCTCTCTTTTTGTTTTTGTCTTGATGACCCTGTCCATTGGAAACAAGGTGTTGAAGTATCCTGCTATTAATGTGTAGACTTTGATGTGAGTTTGGCTTTAATATTATATAATTTGAATGTGGATGCCTCTGTGTTTAATGAATAGTTATTCAAATTGCTTATCTTGGTGGCATTTTTTTTTATTAGTGGGAAGATAATTTCTCCATCCTTTTGATTCTACATTGAAAAGTCTTTTTATTAAACCAATTAGAATGGCTGCTCAATGCATAGATTCTTTTAAGGTTTATTTATTTGAAAAACATTTTTATAGTCCTTTTCTTGAGGTATATCTGCCTTATTGAGGTGCAGTAAAATGATGGATCTATTAGCCTTCTTCTTTTTTAATGTGAGTTTGAGTCTCCATGTTACGAGAGATCTTATGACCAGTTGTTAATTCTTGTTATTTTTAGGGTTGCTGATTTGATTTGTGTGTGTGTGTGTGTTTGTGTGTGTTTGTGTGTGTGTGTGTGTGTTTGTGCTCGTCCCTTGTTTTGTTTTTTTTTAGCTGATAGGAATTACTTATTTCTGTGTTTTCTCCGTATATCTATACTCTCTTTTTTTGGAGTTTTCCTTTAGTATTTTTATGGTTGTATTTGTCCATAGATGTTTAAATTTTGCTTTTGTATTGAAATACCTAATTTTCCATGTATTTTATACAGGTTTTACTGCACATAGTTGTCTGGGTTTGGCATTTTTGGTTTTCTTAGAAGCTGCAAGGTATTTGTTCCAGGCCCTTATGGCTTATAGAGTCTTCTGGTGAGGGATTTGGTATAGTTCTGATAGGTCTGCCTTTGTATATATATGCAGGTTTTTCTCTTTACCAAGTTTTAATCTTCTTTCTTTGTTTCACAGATTATATTTTTTGATTATTATGTGACAGGAGAATTTTCTTTACTCATCTAATCTAATTGGGGGTTCTGTAAGCTTTTTGTTCGTTCATTTGTTTGTTTTATAGGTATCTCTCTGTTTTAGGTTGGAAACAGTTTCTTCTGTTGATTTGTTGAAAATATCTTTTGGTCTTCAGAGCTGGGACCCTTCACATTCTTTTATTTCTATAATTTTTGTATTGGTCTTTTCATAGTATCTTACTTTCTATGTTTTGTGTCAGGAATATTTTAGATGTAACATTGTATTTGATTTACATTTCAACTTCTTCTACCATATCTTCTATGCCTGAGATTCTTTCTTGCGTCTCTTGTATTGTGTTGTCAATGCTTACATCTGTTGTTCTTGTTCTCTTCCTAGGTATTCTATCTCTAGGATTCACTATATCTGTCTTCTTTATTGCTTCTACCTCCATTTTCAGGTCTTGTACAGCTTTATTCATTTCCTTCACTTGTTTAATTGTATTTTCCTATATTTGTTTGAAAATTTCATTCCTATCCTTTATAAGGCATCTATCATTTTTATAAGATTGGTTTTAAACTCATTTTTATGCTTTGATTTTGTTAGAATACAGGGCTTTCTGTAGTAGGATAGCTTTGCTTCTGAAGGTAGCTTTCCCTGGCTCTTGGTGACTGAATTGTTTAATGAACTTGAGGCATCTGGTTGTCCCTGGATGATTTTGTTAAAGCAGGTATTGGGATGACTGGATAACTTTGATCTTCCTAGTGTAACAGTCCTCCAGTAGGGAGCCTTGGGATGGACAATGGGGAATCAGAATGCTGTCCATATATCAGAGCAGCAGGCTGTATCAGGGGGGCAGGACAGAAAAAGAGGACTGGAAACAAGAAATTAAATCTGATGTTCCTGACGTAGCAGGCCTGGTGAAGGCTGGCAGACCAGGAGCCACACAATGCAACTTGGGAGACCTCACAGTTCAGGGCAGCAGGAAGGGAAGGTGTGGGACTGTTCCTGGTACACACTAGACCTGGTCGAAGCCAGTAGAGTATTGGCTGGAAAATAGAGCTAGAGACAACAAGCACCTCAGGACAACTGGGCAGTAATTATTTTCACATGAGTAGACTGTGCTATTTTAAATTACGCATATAAATAATCTATTCATAGATAAGATTGTACCCATATTAGTAGTTTCTTTTTCTGGTGCTTTGGAAAAAAAAAACACCACCAGATAACAGTCACTTAAGGGGAGAAATAGTTTACCTGATTTGAAGTTCCAGGAAGACCATAGTTCAATATGGTGAGGTAGGCATAGAGGTAGGAGCCAAGCTACCTTAAGCTTCATCTATAACCAATAGGGCCAAGAGAGAACAACAAGTAGGGTCAGGCTTTAAAACTGCAAAAGCTGCCCCCTACAAATGGTTCTATCTTGTAAAAGTTCCATAATCTCCAGACCCACTGTGGCCATGTTCAAATACATAAGCGTAAGCACATTTCACACCTCAACTACAGGATGTTTAAATTCACTCTGAGGTTTTCTTCATTGTTATTTTCTGAATCTGACCAACCAGTGAATGTCAAGTGGATAAAACTAAGTTGATATAATACTCTCATATTTTATGGTTGCAATCAGATTTAATTCAGAAACTGGAGAGCAAGGCCTCACCACTAATTTTATTTTATTTTATTTTTTAAAAAGATTTATTCACTTATTATATATAAGTACACTCTAGCTGTCTTCAGATACACCAGAAGAGGGCATCGGATCTCTTTTCAGATGGTTGTGAGCCACTATGTGGTTGCTGGGAATTGAACTCAGGACCTCTGGAAGATCAGTCGGTACTTTTAACTGCTGAGCCATCTCTCCAGCCCCCTAATTTTATTTTTTTTTTATAAGATAAAGTTTGTACTTTTGCTGTAATACAAAAAAAATGCAGAATGATGTAGGGCTATTTTTTTCCTCTGCAGCATTGTAGGGATAAAGTTCTTTCCAGCATAAAGGAAATGTCAAAAGTCCACCGCGTCTGAACATACCAGGTACTAAACTCAGCAGGTATGAAATTCACTAAGCACATTCAAGTATTAGGCTCACCTTTGCAGCCAATTTTAGATTGTGTTAAAATAAACAATCAAACCTCATCTCAACAACAATTACACCTTATACATCCTAATCTTATGCTTGGAGTCCCATTTCAAGAAAATTGCTATCAGGGAAATATTACATTTTGTGCGGTTTGTAAAACATAGAATTTCTTCTAAGTGTGTCACAGGGCTGACTGGCTTAGGCTGTTTTTCATAGCACTGCATTGAGCTTTCTATGGTCCTGAGTGACTTTAGCCCCTTCCCCAACCCTTCAGTCCAACTGTCAGCTACAACAAAGTAAGGCTTCTCTGTGATTGTTACTGAATAATTTCATCATCATGGTTTAATATTACTTGATTTTGATTACTTACATCTGTATTTGCCTTAAGTTTATTATTTCCACAAGGAAAATGGCCTTCTCTATTCATTCATATGGATTGCCAATGTCTGATATTTAATAAACTCTTAAGTATTTCTCCAGTAAAAGAAATAAATTCCATTAAAGATGATCTTACAAATTTATTTTTCTTATTTCTATAAAATCTTTAGAAGTTTTTGTCTGAAAATTGTCAGGCACCATCATTATCCAGATAACTACTCTTTACTATTTCTAGGATCTATGTTACAAAGTTTTGAAAGGTCTTCAAATTATTGTTCAATACCAGAGTTAAGAGAGGAAATCCCACTGAATAAGTAGTAAGTGTAATTAGTCCATCTATTTGTCTATTCATTTTGCATACACTACAGTAATCAAAAAAGTTTCTATCTGCTAGACAAACCTTTTGAAAATGCAACTTAGGAAAATATATGCAGTTTGGTTGAATGTCTCAGCTCTCAGAGACTGGTTATTTAAATGTATGCTTGTAGTTATTAGTTACAAACTAAAAATTCATTCTGAGTGGAAAGATAAAGATTGCCAACTGCCAACATTAATAAAGAAATCAAGTATTAAATATCATTTTAAGGAACTAATACCACAGTAATTATAAACTCAGATTGTTATGGCCCAGTTGATATTTCTATATTTACACAAGGAATTTCATTTTTATGGTTTTATGATTTTTGACAACATTTTGTGTACTTGTTGATAAGAGAAAAAATTTTAAGTCTGTAAATCACTTGTAGTATTTAAGGCAAAGCATTAGCTTGTGTATTTCTTTAAAAGTAAGCTGGTGGCAGGTAAGGAGAGCTGGTTCAAAGATAAAGGTGCTTGCTACAAAGCAGGAGAACCTGAGAATCAATTCTAGCAAGCTACCCTCTGACCTTCATTTGTATATATTCTACATAAAATAAGCAAGTATGTTTCTATATGCTTTTATTTATAACCTTTTTAAATTTTATTTTTCTTGGATGTTTTATGTATTTACATGTCAAATGTTATTCTACTTTCCCCAATCTCCCATATCCCAAACCCCTTTTCCCTGCTCCTAATGAGGATGCTCCCAATTCCACCCATCCACTCACACCTCAGAGCCCTAGTATTCCTCTATATTGGGGAAAGGAGCCTTCACTGAACCAAGGCATTTTTCTCCTCTTGATGCTGGACAATGCATCTACATATGCATTTGGAGATATTGGTCCCTAATGTGTACTCAATGATTGGTAGTTTAGTCCCTGGGAGTTCTTGTGGGGTTTGGTTGATTGATATGATAGATCTTTCTAAGGGGTTGCAAACCCCTTCAGCTCCTTCAGTCCTTCCTCTAACTCCTCCATTGGGGTCCCTGTGTGCATTCCAATGGTTAGCTGCAAGCATCCTCATCTGTATCAATAAGGCTCTGGAAAAGCGTCTCAGAAAACATCCATATCTGGCTCTTGCCAGCAAGCACTTCTTGGCATCAGCAAGAGTTTGTTGGCTATGTATGGGATGGATCCCCAGGTAGGGACAGTCTCTGCATTACCTTTTCTTCAGTTCCTGCTCTATTCTTTGTCCTTGTATTTCCTCAGTGAGTATTTTGTTCTCCCTTCTAAGTAGGAAGGAAGCATGCACATTTTGGTCTTCTTTCTTCTTGAACTTCATATGACCCACAAATTTTTTCATAGGTATTCCCAGGTTTTGAGCAAATATCCACTGATCAGTGAGTGCATATCTTGTGTGTTCTTAGAGCATAAGCCATTGGTGTTATGTTTAGGAAATGTTCCCCTGTGCCTATGTGTTCGAGGCTCTTTCCCACTTTCTCTTCTATTAGTTTGAGTGTATCTTTTGTTTTATGTGGAGCTCTTTGATGCATTTGGACTTTAGCTTTGTACAAGTAGAAAAGAATGGGTCAATTTGCATTCTTCCACATGCTGATCTACAATTGAACCAGCAATATTTGTTGAGAATATTTGTTGTCCTTTTTCCATTGGATAGTTTTAGCTCCTTTGTTAAAGATTAAGTGATCATAGATGCATGGTTTATTTCTTTGTATTCAATTCTATTCCATTGATCTACCTGCCTGCCTCTGTACCAATACCATGTAGTTTTTATCACAATTGCTCTGTAATACAGCTTGAAGTCAGGGATGGTGACTCCCCCAGAAGTTCTTTTGTTGTTGAGAGGGTTTAGCTATCCTGTTTCTTGTTATTATAATTATTCCAAATTATTTTGCAATTTGCTCTTTCTAAGTCAATGAAGAATTGAGTTGGAATTTTTATGGGGATTGAATTGAATATGTAAATTGCTTTTGGCAAGATGGTCATTTCTTACAACATTAATCCTGCCAATCCATGGACATGGGAGATCTTTCCATTTTCTGAAATCTTCCTCGAGTGCTTCAGAGACTTGAAGTTCTTGTCATACGGATCTTTCACTTGCTTGGTTAGAATCACAGAACTCTTTTTTTAATTATTTGTGGTTATTGTGAAGGGTTTCATTTCCATAATTTCTTTCTCAGCCTGTGTATTCTTTGAGTAGAGGAAGACTACTAAATTATTTGGGTTAATTTCATATCCAATCACTTTGCTGAAGTTATTCATTAGGTATAGGAGTTCTTTAGTGAAATTTGTGGGGTCATTTAAGAACACTATCATATCATCTGAAAATACTGGTATTTTTACTTCTTATTTTCTGATTCGTATCCCTTTGACCTCTTTTGGTTGTCTAATTGCTGTGGCTAGGAATATAGTGAACAGGAAGGGAATGAGTGAGCATCCTTGTCCCAGATTTCAGTGGGATTGCTTCAACGTTTCTTTCCATTTTGTTTGATGTTGGCTACTGGTTTGCTGTATATATTGCTTTTACTATATTTATATATAGGCCTTGAATTCCTTGACTTTTCAAGATGTTTAACATCTTGAATTTTGTCAAATGCTTTCTCAGCCTCTAATGAGATGATCATGTAGATTTTTCTTTCAGTTTGTTTATATAGTGGATTACATTGATGGATTTCTGCATGTTGAACCATAATTGCATCCTTGGGATGAAGCCTACTTGTTCAGTGTGAAAGACCACTTTGTTGTGTTGTTGGATTCAGTTTGCAAGAATTTTATTGAGTATTTTTGCATTGAAATTCATAAGCAAGATTAGTCTTAAATTCTCTTTCTTTGTAGAGTCTTTGTGTGGTTTAGCTATAGGCATAATTTTGGCTTCAATGAATGATTGGGTAGTGTTGCTTCTGTTTCTATTTTGTAGAATAGTTTGAAGAACATTGGTATTATGTCTTCTTTGAAGGTATTATAGAATTCTGCACTAGACCCATCTGGTCCTGGGCATTTTTTCATTGGGAGACTTTTAATGACTGCTTCTATGTTTTTAGGACTTTTGGACTGATGGTTTATCTGATTCTGATTTAACTTTGGTACATGGTACCTGTCTAGAAAATTATCTATTTCCTCCATATTTGCTCATTGAATACAGGCTTTCATAGTAGGATCTTATGATTTTTTTTTTTGGTTCTTTTTTTTTTTTTCCGGAGCTGGGGACCGAACCCACGGCCTTGCGCTTCCTAGGCAAGCGCTCTACCACTGAGCTAAATTTCTCTTGTTATGTCTCCCTTTTCATTTGTGATTTTGTTCATTTGAATACTTACTCAGTGCCCTCGGGTTAGTCTGGCTCAAGGTAGACCTATCTTGTTGATTTTCTCAAAGATTCAGCTCCCGATTTTGATGATTCTTTGTATTCTTCATTTTGTTTCTAATTGGTTGATTTTAGCCCTGAGTTTTATTATTTCCTACTGTTTACTCTTCTTGGTTGTATTTGTTTCTTTTTGTTCTAAAGTTTTCAGGTGTGCTGTCAAACTCTTTGTGTATCCTCTCCTCAGATTATTTTTGTAGAATTCAGAGCTACGAGTTTTCCTCTTAGCACTGTTTTCATTGTATCCCAAAAGTCTGTTTGTTGTACCTTCATTTTCATTAAATTCTAAAATGTCCTTAATTCCTTTATTTCTTTCTTGATCAAGTTGTCATTGAGTAGATCGCTGTTCAACTTCCATCTGTATGTGGGTTTTCTGTTTTCATTGTTATTGAAGACCAACCTTAGTCCATGGTGATCTGATAGGATGCATGAGATTATTTCTATCTTCTTGAATCTGTTGAGACCTGTTTTGTGACCTATTCTAAGCTCAATTTTGGAGATGGTTCCATAAGGGGCTGAGAAGGAGGTACAGTCTTTTATTTTAAGAAGAAATGTTCTACAGATATCTTTGAAATCCATTTGGTTCATAACATCTGTCAGTTTCATTGTGTCTCTGTTTAGTTTCTGTTTCCATGATCTGTCCATTGATGAGAGTGAGGTATTGAAGTCTCCCACTATTATTATGTGAGGTCCAATGTGTGTTTTGAGCTTTAGGAAAGCTTTTTTTTTAAATAAATGTGGGTGCCCTTTCATTTGGAGCATAGTTCATCTTGGTATATTCTTCCTTTGATGTGTATGAAGTGTCCTTCCTTATCTTTTTTTTGATAACTTTCGTTTGAAAGTTGATTTTATTTGATATGAGAATGGTTATACCAGCTGTTTCTTGGGACTATTTAGTTGGAAAAATTTTCCAGACTTTTACTCTAGATAGTTCTGTGTTTGTCACTGAGGTGTGTTTTCTCTATGCAGCAAAATGCTGGGCTCTGTTTACATATCTAGTCTGTTAGTCTATGTCTTTTTATTGGGGGATTGAATCCATTGATGCAATTGATGGTATTAAGGAATAGTGATTGTTGTTTTCTGTTATTTTTGTTGTTAGAGGTTTAATTATGTGTGTGTGGCTATCTTCTTTTGGGTTTATTACAAGAAGATTAGTTTCCTGTTTTTTCTAGCATGTAGTTTCCATTCTTGTGGATATAAAAATAGATAGAGTTTTCTATCTATTTTTCTTCATAGGGCTGGATTTGTACAAAAATATTGTGTAAATTTGCTTCTGTCATGGAATATCTTGGTTTCTCTATCTATGGTAGTTGAGAGTTTTGTTGGATATAGTAGCCTGGGTCTGGTGTATTCTGATAGTTCTGCCTTTATATGTTACTTGACATTTTTTCCTTACTGGTTTTAATATTCTTTATTTGCTTTGTGCATTTGGTGTTTTGAGTATTATGTCATGGGAGGGATTTCTTTTCTGGTCCAATTTGTTTAGAGTTTTGTAGGCTTCTTGTATGTTTATGGACATCTCCTTCTTTAGGTAAGGGAAGTTTTCTTCTATAATTTTGTTGAAGATATTTATGGGTCCTTTAAGTTGGGAGTCTTCATTCTCTTATATACCTATTATCTTTAGGTTGGGTCTTTTTATTGTGTTCTGGATTTCCTGGATCTTTTGTGTTAGGAGCTTTTTTCTCTTTTCATTTTCTTTCATTATTTTGTCAATGTTTTTTATGGTATTTTTTACCCCTGAGATTCTCTCTTCAATCTCTTGTATTTTATAGGTGATACTTTTATCTATGACTCCTGATCTCTTTCCTAGGTTTTCTATCTCCAGGATTCTCTTCCTTTGTGCTTTCTTTATTTTTCTATTTCAATTTTTGAATCCTGAATGGTTTTGTGCAATCCCTCTCCTGTTGGCTGTGTTTTCCTGTAATTATTTGAGGGATTTCTGTGCTTCCTCTTTAAGAGCTTCTACTTGTTTACCTCTGTTGACCTGCATTTCTTTAAGAGAGTTATTTATATCCTTTTTAAATCCCTCTATCATCATCATGAGATGTGGTTTTAAATCCAAATCTTGCTTTTCTCGTATGTTAGCATATCCAGTATTTGCTGTGGTGGGAGAACTGGGTTCTGAAGATGACAAGTTGTATTGATTTCTGTTGCTTACGTTTTTCTGCTTGCATCCCACTATCTGATTATCTCTGATGTTAGTTGGTCTTGCTGTTGCTGACTAGAGCTTGTCCCTTTTGTGGTTCTGTGAGCCTGTGAGCATGTAAGCCTGGGCACAGATGGAGACCTGAAGGGTCCTATCCTAGGCCTCTGCCCTGCAGCTTGCATGTCCCATGCGCTCCTGGCAGGTCTTTTCTTAGACAATTAGTGGAGTGAATGTGGGCTTCCACCTGTGGGCTTAGGAGTGTGAGCACTTCCGGCAGACCAGTTCTCTGCAGGCAGGTTTTGGGTCAGAGGGATATGGGAGAGCCCCAGCTTTTAGCTCAGATGGAGACAGGAAGGGAGTGTGTTTATTTTTTTTAAAAAAGGAAAGATAAGTAAAAATTCTAAACTCAGCATGGCTGCATAGTCTGCTATCCAGTGTTTTGGAACTGAAAGATTTTAAAATGGTGGAACTCGCAAAAATCAATGTCCCAAAAGCAAAAGACAGAGAAAAATACAAGAACTCATGAAATGGAAGAGTGAAATATTACTTTTAAAAACATTTAAAACTTTATGTGCATTATTGAAGAAATGACAGAAAACACATTGGCGTCAAACCTTCAAATAAAATGTCTTCAAAACTGAGAGAAAGGGAGGTGATAAGGTTATTGTTTGGTGACAGGAAAGGCTTTATGTCTTGAACTGGTAGTCATTTAAATATTCAGAGCTTATCATCCCTTTCCATCTTGTGAGGATGTGGTAAGTAGCCATCATTCCTCCACTAGAATGCATGTGGTTACCACTAAGAACGTGCACTACAAGTATATGGTCATGATTATAAACCACCCTTTTTATCTTTTTTGAACATTCTAAATGCATTGTGTTACTAATTTAGAATGGTTTCATAATTAAAGTCTGAGAAAATAGTAGCACAGAAGAAATGAGGTGGTTAAAGGAGAATAAAGCATCCTGGGGCTGTCACAGTTTCGGCAATGGCATGCTAATTTAGAGAGTACTGATAGGTCAATCAGTCCTGCTGAAATGTGTTGAAATATTATTTAAAAGTAAAATATGGTAATACTAAAAGTTACATAACTAAATGTCCAATAATGTCATGTACAAATTACCATAAAAACATTGTGTTTGCTAACCAAAAAAATAAATAAATAAAAAATAAAAATAAAAAAGATCAAAACAGGATAAACTACTTAGAACTGATGGAGAAGATAAAAATTAGGAGCAAATAAAGATATCATCCAACTAAATCAAAGGAACGTTTCTGTTGTTTGTTCATTCTCTTGTTTTTATTATACAGATTCTTTTGTCTTATAATCTACCCTGATTATAATAAACCCTCCTTGTTCCAAAAACACAAACAAAATCAAAGAGTTCCCACAGGATTAAATGACAAGATGATGCTGTTGCAAGAGCCCCCTCTTAGAAGGAAAAGTCTCTGCCCAGTATGTGTGGTACCCAAAGCCATAGTGCATAAGAAACAGAAAGGGGATGCTCTAACATGAGAGAAGAACAATCACCTCTTCTTAGCACTGGTCTGCCACTTTACCCTCCTCACGCAGCCTACTCTTCCTGGTTTCGTAACTGCTACTTTATATAGAATGTAGACTTGATGGAGTTTAAAGTTTTTTTTCAATGTTATTTGGGTAATATTGTGGATATAGCTTAATTCTTCAATTACCATGAAGAGGAACAGCTGACCTACATCTTGGTCTCAAAGGTAAATACAGACCTGTTATATGCAATAGATCAACAAATAAAAAATGCTTTTATCATGATTGGTTTTAAAGAAATGAAAATAAAAATTGGTGGTATCATTTATTGTCCCGGAGAAAATGTTGAAACTGTGTAAAATTATGTCAGCAAACACATAAAGTTGTAGATATTCTCATATATCACTAATAAGTTATAATTTGAATATCCCTTGTGAAAATTTTTTTGGCAATATCAAGCATACTTGACTGCTATCTGTGCTTCAGCAGATTGAAGCTTAGCTATTCCTGGATATTATCCTGTATATTACAATTCATGAATTGAAAAGATCCTTCATCTTAATTTACAACAAAAATATTTGAGAGATATTGAAAATTTAGCAAGCAAATACACTGAGTTGTGGTTATATAATAGGAAATTGGCCAGTAATATCACAATAGGTGTGTGAAACAACAACAATTGAAGTCAGAAATGCGAGAACACTTTGACACAAGCCTCATTTGTTACAGATGGGTGAGGTCTCTGGATGCCAGTCATAACTGACCTCATCACATGGGTACTGAGACAGGATTGCATTTCACTTTTCATAGTTAATTAAGCTTTTCCTTGTATTTATTCACTCCTTGTTTGCATGCTTTATTTGATTTGATTTGCAGAGGTTGCTTTTTAAATTACAATGACTTTTGAGAGTCTGGGATTTTACTACAAAAGCTAGAAAGAAGCAATTGTGTTAAGAAAAATAGAACATTGATGCTCTTAAATTGTGGCTATATTCATTAAATTCACACAATATCTCATGGCAACAATATCACTAGAATATTCCTGTTTTCCTACAAGTCACATGTATGAGGACTTAGAAGACTTGAATTTGGGAGGGTGATGTGGTGGTGTGAAAGGTGTAAAACAATTGTATGCATAAAATCATACTTTATTGAATACACATGTGATATTATCATGAGTAAAGAAAAATGTTGTATATTAAAAGACCTATGTTCACTAATTTTTAAGCTTGTACAAAGTAAAATCAGACATAAAACCTGGTGGCACTGCTCTCTTAACCAGGGCAGAAATCCATTTCTGAAAACAGCTAAAAATTTTAAACAACCATTCTTTTTATAAATTAAAATTTATAAAGATTATTTACTTTAATTACTTTTTAATAACACCAAGGGAAAGGAAAGAAACTTTTCTCTCAATTCAAAAGTTAAAATGAAACTGAACAAAGCATCTGAGGTACTCATGGCCCATTATAGCTTCTGCATACCTTGTTGTGTCAACACGTTCTTTATTGAACTTAATTGTGGATATTTTAAAATTCATTTTAGCCTTATAAAATATGAGTTTGGCATATATCATTTTAATTCAATGTCATGTGCTAACGTAATCGGAATAACTCTGGTTGTCTATAGATACATGTTTTATATTTTAAGATTTATAGAAAATACATTTTCCATAATGCTTAAATATCATATATATGTTTCTGCTCCCACAAAGAGGAGGAAATTTTAACCCCTGGAAATATATTGCACTGGAAGGGAAAATGGCATTGTAACTGTGATTGCACTCAGGGTTTTAGGAAGTATAGTTTTTCCTGGAAAATGTGGTTCAAACCTATGATAATAAAAACATCACTAGAAGAGAAGAAGGAAAAGGAAAGTCAGACAGAAATGCTTATGATGATGTAATGAGGGAACAGAGTATTAGGAGGAATGGGCCAAGAGCTGTGCGATGTAGGTTTTCTAGAGGCAAGAAAGGTTGGAGGAATCAAATCTACACTGAGTATTAGAAGAACAAAGTTCCATAATCTCTTTTAGATTTCTTACCTCAAGAAATGTAAACTCATCAGTCATACTATAATAGGTTTTTATTCTATTTCTTCCTCAGTATTAAGAAAAGAATGCAAATGGTAATGTACTTTCAGGTCTTTGAATTACAGAAATCAGATAATTTATACTCATTGACATAGCAGTATCAGATTCAAGTTGTATTTTCTTAAATAGTACAGTAAGGCAGGAGTGGGTGACAGGGTGAAGGAGCACCTTCATAGAGGCAAAGCAGAGGGGAGTTGGGAGGATGGGGTGAGGGTTTGATGGGGAGGTACCTGGGAAAGGGGACATCACTTGAAATGTAAATGAGTAAAATAATAATAAAAACACACACAAAACAAAAGTGATAGTAATGAGTTATGTCCAACACCATAGTACAGATACCAAAGAACCCCTTCCCATTGTAAATTATGAGACAATTTCAGTTGTCATTAAGCATGGCTATGAAAAGCACTATGGAGCTATCTGGATTATCACCAAAGCAATTGGATGCTATTATTTCATTTCAAAAATAACTGGTACCATCTGCTTCAGTTGCATCCTAATGGGTTTTTATAAACTGTCTCTTCTTATCCTCCTCTCTATTATGGTGAAAATGAAAAGCTTTCTTTGAAAATATAAACTTGTGCTTACTTTATTTCTACTTAAACCTTCACTGGGCACAGCTGTATGAAGTTAGCTGTTTGTATGGCCTTTATAACTTCCTATGACCTGGTTAGTATCTTCCTGCTAACTCTACTTAGAGTCTTGAACTGAAGGACATTTTTGCCCTTTTTCTGTTTCTTTGTAGATATTCATTCACCTAGATAGGTCTCTCTGGCTGCCCTTTCACTGCCTATAGACTGGTCAATTCTTGCTGACTATTATGAACTCAGCTCAAAGCCATGGAGTTACAGAGGCTTTATTTCTTTTTTTTCTACTCTCCTCTCTTATCCTGTTGCATTTCCTTCCTTTCTCTTCACCTCTTTTCATCTCTTTCTTTTCTAAGGATTAGTCCAATATTTCTATTTTTTATAATATTGTAGAACATCTTGATCTAAGTAATGTTCTCAGGAAGTGGAGTATGGTAATTATACAATTACTTGCAAAATTAAATGCTTAATTTGTTCTCTTTTGCTTAAACTTGAACTTCATGAATTATAGGCCTTAGGTCAAGGTCATGCAGAAGAAAGCATTCTTTCCAGAATGGGATTACTGGGTACACTATTCACAGGCTCTTAGACAAACCTCAGTGTACATTCGATCTCTGTGCGTTTGTAAGTTTTGCTTTCTTGGTGTACTCTATCTCACTTGTGAGCCTTGATTTTCACTGTGGGTAAAAAAGAACAATGACATTTTCTCTTTTCAGGTTTCATGCATCATAATAATGGATGTCCATCATATCAGTAGTTTCATAAACATCAGTACTTATTTTCACAAAGCATTCATCACTGTAATTTTAGCCCACAATTATCCCAAGCTCGACTTCTCAATATCAGGCTATTATTAGAATCTCGTAATATATGTGAATTCCCAAGGCTCACTTCAGGACTCGAAGTTTTTTGTTTTTGTTTTTGTTTTTTCTACTTTGTTTATCTTTTTTCTTTTACTTTACTATTTTTTAATAGATATATTTTTATATATATATTTTTTAATAGATATATTTTTTCTAATATTATTCCCCTTCCAGTTTTCCTGTCCATAAGCCCTCATTCCCTCCCCTTCCCCTCCCTTATATGGGTATGCCCCCTATAAAAGATTCTTTGCGGCCACTCAGGAAAAATATTCAATAGACATATAGAGATTATTTTTTACCTTTCAATTTTTTATTTTTCTTAGTTTGTTATCTGATAGAATTTGATTACATAAAAGAAAGAGAGTGGAGAAATTTTACAGTTATTATTAGGCCTTTGTTAGCATTATTTATTAAAAAGTACCTGATTTTAAAATGAATTACTTGTGCCATATATCCAGGTAGATCATGGTCCCATAGTTGAGTGTTTGAACGAAGTTAAAGTTTGAGGTCTAGAAGCTGGCACAGTACTCAAGAGCACTCCCTGTTCTCCTAGAGGACATTTTGTAGTTCTCAGCACCCACGAATCCATTTACAAACATCTTTACCTCCAGCTCCAGGAAGTCCACAGCCATTTTCTGAGCTGGGCAGGCATCTGCTCACATTCATGCATGCCCACTTGCATATATACAGATAATTAAAAGTAAAATTCAGAACTAGCAACGTGACCTAAAAGTGGCTTTGCTACTTTTACAGGAAATACTACATGCAGACCCAAAACACTGGCATCTCATGATAATTAGTCATCATGTATATACAAGCCACCTTACCTTTTGGTCTTGAAGAAAAAGAGACTAGATAATCAAAAAAGGCCTTAGCATAGAAAAAAATTTTGATCTAAAATAAATTCAAGTATTTATGAAGGAGGAAATCATACAAGACATTATCCTCACAGCAACATAATCATGGCTTTCTCCTATACACTGTCGACAGTTGTTCATGTTACTAAATGTGTCTTTATCTCAAATCACAATCTCATAAAATGATTTGATAATGTCGATTTGAAGGGAAGTTTAACAAAAATTGTGAAACTTTTTAAATAAAATATTTTACTATTTTTTAATTTTCAAACATATGTATATGTGGTGTATTTGTGTGTATATGCATGTTTGCACATATGTGGATGCAGGTGTATTCGGGTGACTGTGAAATAATATCAGTGTAGGGAATTTTCCTTAATCCCATCACATTGAGGTAATGTCTCACCCCTAAAACCCAGAATGTGTGGATAAAGCTAGAGCGGCTCCCAGCCTGCTCTGGGGTCCTCTTGTCTCCATCTGACAGAATGCTGGAATTGCTGGCAGACCCCATAACAAGTGCTGTAGTCACTGAGCTCTCTCCCTAGCTCCTACGTTCTTAAATTTTTAAAGGATAAGATCCCTTCCTACTGTAAACATGCACACTATGTACAGATACATGAATGTATGTTCACGTGCATGTATCCCATGCGTTGTTAACTTTTTAAACTTCTCATTAGTGTGACTCCTTGTACTATAACTCAAACTAGTGCTTAGAAGGCATTGTGAGGATGGTGCGGCAATCCTGCAAAAGAACAGTTTTAAAAGTACAATTTTACATAACCGTAGGACCCGTGGCAACTGCTTTAAATTTATTGGTTTCACATTCCAGCAAAACTGAATTGCACAAAATGCTATACACATTTCTACAGAAAATGTTACTTGTCACAGTGGGCTGTTTTCTAACCAATGGGAAAGAATGCCTGAGAGCAGACAGGTCTGAGCAGGTTTAGTTCCTTCTCACAATTCTTCCTAGGTATTGCTTTCTGATGCCATTTACCAAATAAAACCACAATGCAATGTTTATTGAAATAAAAATGCAGGCATCTGCATTTGGAGCACTGTGGATAAGATGCAGATTATGTAATTGTTTTCTACGTGGCTGGCGTGTTTTATGTAAAGGTTTTGCAATTGAAGTTCTGTTGGCATTGTGTAAAATCCTTTTTTTCAAGTCTGTAGTTCTAATCTTTATTTTATTGGGTGATGAGCAGACACACTTTAATTTCAATAAGCCTTGCGATGTGATTTTATTTGGTAAGCTGCATCTTTAAATCAACATTCAGCAGACAGAAGGTTTGTTGCTTAAACAGAGGAAAAAAAACATGGCACAGAGGAAATCCGGAATCAAGGTCTTTACAAGGAACTTAAGAATTCCAGAAAAAGAAATTTTTTAATGAATCAGCTACAACCACATATTTACTTCATATTTGTTCCTTGTCCTGAAAGCATTTCCTTGTTCTCACTGATTTTCAATTTTTATTATACAAAGAAATGATCCTTTCTTAGCTCTGAATAATGCACTCTCAAAGGATCAGTTTTAATGAATGCCCCTCTGACCATTTTGTTCTGGTTTTCTACAGGGTGTTACTGAATAGGAGTCATATTTTTGCCTCCTAGATAATAAGAAACATGATTTCTGTCACTGGAAAATGATGTGAGTGAAGGATGATCCCAGTACTAAGTGTTTAGGATCCAGAAGTCACACATTAGTATCCTGGTTGTTATTGGTGGTGGTGGTGATGGTAGTGGTGATGTTGACAGTGGTGGCGATGGTGGTGGTCTGCTTATTTTTGAGATTGTGATCGAATTACAATGTTTCTTTCTTCCCTGCCTTCCTGCAAATTTTCACTATAATCAAAGGACATTTTTTTTCTTTTTTAAATGGGACTCCAAACAAACCCATGCAACCTCTGATAAAGAGAACTTGAATCCTGCCACTCTCCACCAGTCTGTATTGACGTAAGTTTGCTACCTTATCCATTCAATGCTTTAGGTGAGGAAAAGTCTGCTCATGTCTTTAGAAACAAGGAAGATAATTACAATATTTCTTATCTGGCTCATTTTAAAATGTAGTCTTTATAGATAGTTTTCTTTGAAAGTTCTTAGTATATTTCCCATCCTGGAAAATTATCTGTAGACACACAAAATTCTATTCTCTCAACAGAGTCCAGTATTAGAGACTGGAGTGAGTCCTTGCGATGGTAACTGCAGTGATCCTATGCTTGTGTGATGCAGCAAGCAGAATCTTTGCAGTACAAATAGCGGCATTAAATTGAATCACTTTCCATGGAAAATGTGAGCAAGCATTTTCTTCTCACTCGAGGACTTTACTGCATCAGCATGCTTATTAAATAGCTGTGGGGCTGTTTTTGATAACTATTTGATCAGTCTATAAAAATAATGTTTTCAACAAAAATTAAATTCTGTTCTCTCGTATGAGCTTATTGTTGTTAGCATGTTACTTACAAGCATTGAACTTGCATCTTTAATAGGATATTCATGTATGCATTTCCCCTTGCATGGGAAGTGGTTTCCGTTTTGGGAAAAAGAAACCACAGAAGAAAGAAAGATAAAACATCCTGAATCGTGCAGGATAGCCTCCTTGCTGCTCCCCTCTGTTTGTAGTTTCTTCCTCTTCTGAATGACTGAATTATCCTCCAGCTTTCTGCCTCAGCACCTCTGCATCCCAGTCACTGTTTGTCTGCATTTTACCTTTAGCTTACATGTTTCTTCCACTGATTGGTAGTTTATGTTATTTATGTATCTCCATGTTCTTGATTCCCCCAAGTTATCAGCAGTAATGTCATTCCCTTCATTGTCATAACCTAGTGCCTCATCCTGCAGATAGCAAGCATATTTGAAGAAACAGATAACCTATTCTAAGTGTGGATAGTGTGTTATATAAACTTGTTGGTAATCCTATGACTACTTTGAAAAAAATTCCCACATTTCTCACTGTACAAAAGTAGAAAATGACATAACAAGGGACCAATGAATGCCTTGTGTGTGCACAGCAGATACAGAACTAAACCTATATATATAAACTCAAACACTGTCATCAGACTTTGCATTCTTCACTATGATTTACCATCTTCGTTCTTTATGAAACATAACCGTAAACTCATTAATGGGCTAAACCAACTAATATCAGAGTACCTACCCAATCAATGTTAGCAATCATAAAGGTCTGAGGAGAAGAGAACTTGGCAGGAAAGCTCTTCCCAGGAACAGTGGGTATGATGCTGGGTGGAAGAAAGGGACGTTAACTGCTACTTATTATTAAAGTGGAACCCAGCAGAGGGAGCTAAGGAAGAATAGTTAGTATGGAGAATTAGGAAGGGCAATATAGCTCATCAGGCTTATGGAATAGGATAAGTTTAGGATGGAGATATCAATTTGGAATTATTCAAGTGTCAGCATAGGCATCTAAGACAAGACGAACAGCAAGGAAGATTGTTTTGATAAAGCATAAACCTATTGTTTCTTAGCTTCAAATCCCTCTGATCTTTGGCCACAATCAGAAAATTTTTCTCTGCCATGCAAATCCTGCCATTGAGTGACTGACTTCAGATGCCCAAAGTCACAAGTCATTTATTAATTAATGAAAGCAGATTAATTAATCTGGTTAATAGATGAATGCAGAAACCAATATACCCACTTTTTAATTAATCATGTAAGGTATTTGTAACAGTACTGGGGATTTTAAACTCACACATTCTACTTTGACCAAGATACAAGAATAAGAATTCAAATAATTGTGATAAAAATAGAAGTTGAAGCTGTAATGGAATCAAAGGATTGTAAGGATTCTGAGAGGCTAAAACTAAAAACTAAAATGTTTTTGTAGAGTAATAATAAGGCATATTTTAGATTATATTTTTTCAAGATAGTATATTCAAGAATCTGACACTTAGGCTAATCAACACCTGATTCAGCTTGGGAGTTTAGCATTACCCACGTACTCATAAGGATTCTGCAACATCTTATAACATAAAGATACTAAATCTTCTTTATAAGATTAGGGTGGAAAATGACAATATAATCACAATGTTAATGTTTTCTACATGCATGCACTCTCAATACATAACCTGAATACCAATGACTGCTTTGGAGTGTAATCATTCAGTCTAATTATTTGCTCTTTTTATTTCATAGGCAATAATAATGCTTGACTTGAATGGAGAAACTTGCCCAGTTTTTTTTTTTTTCTTGAATAGTATTCTCAGTTCATTGGAAACCTGCGGATCCATCAGTCTGTACCTGTATAAGAAAAGTTCAGAGTCTCTCTCTCTCTTCTCTCTCTCTCTCTCTCTCTCTCTCTCTCTCTCTCTCTCTCTCTCTCTCTCACCTTTTCTCTTTTTTCTCTCTCTCCCTCATTTCACCCTGCCCTCTCTCTGTATGTATATATTTATGCAGCATGTACGCACATACCCACAGAGGCATACACTCTGTGGATATGAGCTGCTTGATGTGGTTGCTGGGAACTGAATTCTGGTCCACCTGAGAAAAGAGAGTATTTTTAATCACTGCACCATCTACCCAGCTCTTGGTTCTGCACTTTTAATAAGCATTGTAGATGTTTCATTTGGAGTCACCTCCAAGGAACATCCATTGAAAGATAGTGACTAAGGTATTTTGTAGAAAATTAATTTTAGCAGTGAAAATAGATGCTTTTCTTCAAGAAATTGAGGATAACGGGATAAGAGAATGTCTAAAATTATTAACTCAAAACTCCTCCTCTGCAAGTGTGCACCTTGCCTTCACCACTAATTTCTATAGTATCTTCTACAATCTGTGCTTCGATCTGTCAACGTGTAACTGACAGCAGTTAGCAAAAGCTCACAGAATGTTGAGGTATGCATGTTGACTAGAAATCACGTACTTTGAAACATGCTTGGGACACAGTAAACTCTCTGGACATTTTAGCAATTGTTACTGCTGATATTATTATCTAAAGAGGCAATAAGATGAAGCATATAGTTTTGTTATGCAGATTTTTTTTCCTAAAAGATAGTACATATAAGCCATGAATCCTTTCTTGCACAGGGGTCATGGAAGTGGAGATGTAGCTGGAGACCTACAAAGATGGACACTTGCTGAAAAAAAGGAGATGGTGTCTTCTCAGGCAAAAAAAAATGAAATTCAAATGTATCCCTATTGTCAGTCTCTGTGCTGGAGCCTAGAAGCAAATGAAAAATTGTTTAACAGAATCGTGCCCACTTTTCTTTTGTGGTAACGTCAAAATGCTGTGCCAGAGCTCAAGAGTCTGCCTTCTTCCATTTCTGTAAATACTTTTGTAGAAGCATGTTGTTAGTTTTGCTCATATCTAAGGCTAGAAATAATCCATGGAAAACATCTCTGTAGAAAGTTCTTTGTATTAATATTCATTGTTTGCTTCCTCTGTTTTGCTCACAGTACAAAGGAACTGAATAAATTTACTTATCAAAATGTAAAGCAATATTTCTTGATCGGTATGTAGGAAATTCAGAGAAGAAATTCTATACTTATGACTTAAAATGTTTTGCTGTTGTGAAGTGAGTGTTCATCTAGGATTCTACAAGCAGAATGAATCTCTGCATATACTATGGCTAAACATTGTCTGATTGTTATACTACTTTATTGTAGAGGAGAGAGCATCATCGTATGAGACTGCATCTTCTTTCAGAGGATGGATAGTTTAGAGCAGACATTTACAAATTCATTTGATTTGATTCTACATAGAACTGGAACTGTAGAAGTTATGCATCTGCCTATTAATGCTGACAGTTTGTATCATAAATAATGACGGTAAAAGTAAAACAGTGACAGATAAAGCAGGTGGTATTTTCCCTAATCAATTTACAAACATATTTCAGATGAAGTATTTCAATAGTGTGCTACATAGCCACAGTAATTTGAAGCACCCCATGAGGCAATTAGTGGCATGGTAACTGTGTGAGCAGATAAAAGTAAATTTGTCCTCTTTAGTATCTGGCAGTATCACAGAAAAATTTTCTCTTTCTCATTATTTCTTGACGGATTACATCTCTAACTGAATCATTTGACATTCATATTGCTTAGAATTTTATCTTAATTGTTTTTCTTACCAAAATGTGCTGTCTATCATTTGTGCCTTGTCCCATTCACTTCTGTAGGAATCTGTAAAATTGTATTATAATTTCTCACTTTTTGTTCTATGTGCAGGTGTTTGTATTGAAACAGCTTGCAGGCATATTGACTTTACATTTCCACAGATATTTCTGGCTTCATATACTTCAGATTAAATTTTGTCTCATAACCCACGCCATTGTGTAATTTTGTAACATGACAGAACTGTTTCTTAACCTTGCCTTATCCTTAAGTCATTAAATCAATTATTAATTTCTTTCAATTTTGTTTTTTATACGTCTCAAGCAAATTCCTTTGGTTTTTTTTTTCTTCTTTGATTTTTGGATCTTGGAAACCTTGATTAAGTCAACAAAGTAGCTTTGTATCTGGGTATCCTATACTGCAATATTTCTCTATTTATTCGCTGTGATTAACCTAAACATGGTTTTCATGTTAATCTAATTTGAATATTTCAAAAGACAGACCAGACCAAATGACCATAAAGCAAGCAATTTCTTTGGAACAAGAGAAATTTGATCTAAGGAAAGGGAAGTTAATATTTAGTGGATTATGAAGCTAGAAAGCACTATCAATAACTAGAGATTACTGGGGAATCTAGAAAATTATGAAGAATACAATTTTTTAACATTTCATTTTCAAATAGAATATATTTGTACAACATGGATTTAACTTAGTTTAACTCTGTAGCTATTCACTGAGTTTTACAGATTTTGGATATACCTATGTAATTTCACCTAATTTTCTATCCTTATTTGCCGAAAAATATTACTATAAAAATCTAGAATTTAGGAAAATGAAGTTGATTGTTGCTTTCTCTTTGCAATGATATATCATGAACCCATATCTATGACTGATTTACCCATGCTTAAAAACGTCATTGTGTTTATTTCTTTATTTCTTTTGTGTTTGTTTGTTTGAGATAAGATCCCATGTAGCCCAGACTGGTGTTGAGCTACATAACTGTTTGAATAGGAGTGGCTTTATGAACTCATTATATATTGGAATGCAATGCTTAATCATTTGGTAGTGGTACTACTTTACTGGAATTAGGTAGATGGTAGTTTTAACAGAAATGAAGGAAGTGTCACTGTGGGACCAGGCATTGTGGCCAAGTGCGACATAGTCTCCTTTTGCTGTCTGCAGATCAAGATGTAGAGCTTTCAGGTAATTATCTAGCACCATGTCTGCCTGCATGACACCATGCTTCTCACTATGATGATAATGAACTAAATCTTTGAAATTAAATGTTTTCATGTATAAGAGTTGCATTGGTCACAGTTTCTCTTCAGAGCAATAAAATCCTTGCTAAGATAGAAGTCGGTAACAGGGACTGGGGGTGTTGTTGCAATAGGCCTAACCATACTTCCATTTGGAGGAATACAGATTTTAGGGACTTTGGATTTGAAAAGCAGTATAGTGATTTAAATGGTGTTTAATAAGCCATTCTAGGAAGAACATGGAAGACAGTCGTGCTGAAGATGATTTGAACTGTGGGGAACTTGCTCAAGAGATTTCAGAAGAAGAGAATAATATTATGTGGCCTAGAGATTCTTGTGATATTTTTGGTGAAGTATGTGCCTGTTTTTGCCTTTGTCCAAAGAGGTAAAGTGAGGAGATTTAGAATATATTAGCAAAGGAAATCTCTGGTGTGGTGATACATGCCTTTAATCCCAGCTTTCAAGAAACAGGCAGGCCGTTATCTAAAGGTCAGCCTCCTATACAGAACAAATTCTGGGAGAGCCAAACATAGGCAGTGAAAAACAATATGGAAAACAGAAAGTTGATGAAGGTATAATTAATGAAGGGCACTTGTGTCAGCCCTAGCAAGTGGCAAAATATGGCAGATTTGGCTTTAGATTCCAGGATAGAAGAAAAGGGATAGAGAATCTCCCTCTGGTACCTAAAGAAATGTGCTGAGGCCAGGCATGTGCTATGGCTGTCCCTGCATGAAAGCCCAGGGAGGTCATTGTGTCAAGCTGTGAAGGTAAAATCTGGATTGCTTTGGAGACCCCAAGATGTTAGAGATTCCAGAACTTGGGGATACCTGCCCAGGAAAGCTGCCAATAGGGAGTGGAAACAGTCCAAGAGAAAGAAGTGTGTTGCAGTCAACAAAGCAGAAAGCAGTGGGAGATAGGAGGAGCACTTTGACACTACACATGGAGATGCAGAGTTTGGAGTTTATCCTCCTGGGTTTTGTTCTTGTTCTCCTTTTTGTTTTTGTCTTGCTTTGTTCCACTATTTCCTCGCTATGCTCTTCTATCAATATTTTGGAACAGTAATGTCTATTCTATGCTATTATATATTGGAGTATATGACATTTCTTTTATTTCAAAATAGATTAAGTTAAAAGATGTATAAATCTCAGAAGAGACTTAAACTTTGGACTTTTAAACACTGTAGAGATTTTGATAGACATCAGAGACTTTTGAGGTTGGACAAAATGCATCTTGTAATACGTTATGGCTACAAGTCTATGTGGACCAGCAAGTGGAATGTGATAGTTTGAATAGGTATAGCCACCATAGACTCATGTGTTTGAATGTTTGGCCTATAGAAAATGTCACTATTTATTATTTATTATATATAAGCACACTGTAGCTGTCTTCAGACACACCAGAAGAAGGCATCAGATCTCATTACAGATGGTTGTGAGCCACCATGTGGTTGTTGGAATTTGAACTCACAACCTCTGGAAGAGTAGTCAGTGCTCTTAACCCCTGAGCTACATCCACATCAAACCAGATACACTCAAACTAATAGAAGAAAAGGGGTGAAGAGTCTCAAACACATGGGCACTCCAAAAAATTTCCTGAACAAAACACCAATGGATTATTCTCTAAGTTCAAAAATCGACAAATGGGACCTCATAAAACTGCAAAACTTCTGTAAGGTAAAAGACACTGTCATTAGGACAAAACAACCACCAACACATTGGGTAAAGATCCTTACCAATCCTACAACTGATAGAGGGCTATTATCCAAAATATACAAAGGACTCAAGAAGTTAGACTCCAGAGAGCCAAATAACCCTATTAAAAAAGGGGTACAGAGCTAAATAAAACATTCTCAGCTGAGGATTATCGAATGGCCAAAAAGCACCTAAAGAAATGTTCAATATCCTTAGTCATCAGGGAAATGCAAATCAAACCAACCCTGAGATTCCACCTCACAGCAGTCAGAATGGCGAAGATCAAAAACTCAGGTGACAGCAGATGCTGGCGAGGATGTGGAGAAAGAGGAACACTCCTCCATTGTTGGTGGGATTGCAATCTGGTACAACCACTCTGGAAATCGGTCTGGAGTTTCCTCAGAAAATGGGACATTGAACTACCTGAGGACCCAGCTATACCTCTCTTGGGCATCAACCCAAAAGATGCTCCAACATACAACAAACACACATGCTTTACTATGTTCATAGCAACCTTATTTATAAGAGCCAGAAGCTGGAAAGAACCCAGATGTCCTTCAACAGATGAATGGATTCAAAAAATGTGGTACATCTACACAATGGAGTGCTACTCAGCTATTAAAAACAATGACTTTATGAAATTCATAGGCAAATGGAATGAACTAGAAAATATCATCCTGAGTGAGGTAACTCAATCACAGAAAAACACACTTGTATGCACTCATTGATAAGTAGATATTAGCCCAAAAGCTCGCATTACCCAAGATGTAGTCCACAGACCACAGGAAGCTGAAGAAGAAGGATGACCAAAATGTGGATGCTCCCATGCCTTCTTCAAAGGGGGAAAAATATCCATAGGAGGGGATAGGGAAGCAAAGTTTAGAGCAGCGACTCAATAAAGACCATTCAGAGCCTGCCCCACATGTGGCCCATACATATACAGCTACCAAAACTAGATAAGATTGATGAAGCTAAAAAAGTGCATGCTGGAAGAGACCTCATATAGATCTCTCCTGAGAGACACATCCAGAGCAGGTCCAGTACAGAGGTCAATGCTAGCAGCAAACCACTGAACTGAGAACAGGACCGCCTTGGGGGAAATTAGAGGAAGTATTGAAAGAGTTGAAGGAGCTTGCAATCCCAGAAGAACAACAATGCCAAACAACCAGAGCTTCCAGTGACTAAACCACTACCAAAAGACTATACATGGACTGACCCAGGGCTCTAACTGCAAAATGTAGCAGAGGATAGCCTCGTTGGTGCACCAGGGGAAGGGAAAGCCCTTGGTTCTGCCAAGGTTGGACCCCCCAGTGCAGGGGAATATGGGGGGGCAGTAAGGGGGACGTATGGGGGAATACCCATATGGGGGAGGGGGAGAAGAGGGGGGCTTATGGACAGGAAACTGGGAAGGGAATAACATTTGAAATGTAAGTAAAGAAATATATCTAATAAAAATTAGAAAAGTAGTCACTATTACAAGGTGTGACCTTGTTGGAGTAGGTGTAGCCTTGCTTCCTACATGATGTTAATAGACTGTACCTCTGAAACTGTAAGCTCCAATTAAATGTTATTTTTAAAAACAGTTGCCTTGCTCATGTTGTCTCTACATATCTATGAAACCCCAATAGACATTTGGTTATAAAGTTTTGTCATAGGGAACAGAAAAGTGACTATGACAACTCTTTTCCTAACCATTATAAAGTCTGCCTTCTTTAAGATGTTTAACCTGTGTGATGTCTTTAATATTCTCTTAGAAATGCATGTAACTCTAATAAATAATTGTAGATGTTTTTTGAGAAGCACAGTCATTAAAAGGAAATAATGAGGCAGAAAGGATTAAATGGAGTTGAGGATGGGAAGGCAGAGTAGAGAAGAGAGAGGAGAAAAAGAAAACTAACACTAAAGATCTTTGAAAAATCCATGTGGAAACCTATTATGATAGAAGTTATCTAAAACAGATACACACACACACACACACACACACACACACACACACAGTCACACCCACAGTCACACACACAGTCACAAACACAGTCACACAGACATGCAAGCACGCAGGCATGCTCAAACAGACACAGACACACACACACACAAAGAATATAGAGAAAGTATTGGAGATACTATATACATGGGGGAGGGGTGATATCCCCAGACACCATAGGATATTAAATTAAAAGCCCAGTGTCAGGAAATGTTTTATTTGTATATCAGTGGGCTTTCATAGACTCCCACAAAACAATGCAACTGTTGATATTGCTTTTTCTTATTCTCCAGTACTTTACGGAAGACCCTATTTCTGAATAAATCATATTGTTAAGTAAGGACACGGAGAAATCAAGCTGTGGTTACCTTGTTCATGAAAGGGATGATGTTATCATCATGATATTTTCTTGTGTTTTCCTTGGGTTGAGCTCCTGGTTGAAAATGTCTGTCTTTATTTCATCATATTGAACACATTGTCCTCAAATTTATTATTCAACAAGCAAACACCTGCTAGATATAAGAACTCATCAGCCTCTGGAATTATGAGTAAAATAATTTCTTACAAAGTACTCAGCCTGTGGTATTCTGTCATAGAATCAGAATATTGAAGCCTGTTAACTGAAAACCTATAAATATATTTTAAGTATTTCATCATTTTTTCCGGTTTCTGTAATTCTTTAAAGGAATATCTAGTATTTTTGGCACTGAACCTTTCAGCTTTGTATTTTTGAGATTTTGACAAACAACTTGTTTTATGCAATACTAATGTGTCAAGAAATGTTCCTGGTATATGTGAGTTATTGTTTGTTACTGATGGTATGTGTAAAGGTGTATTTCATGCAACTAATGGAGTTTAAACAGTGGCATTTAGTCTTATGCTTCTTGGATACTTCCTGTTTCATGTTAATTCTTCTAAAACATTTCTATATAATACATAGGAGCTAAATATTGAGATAATGTTACATATATCTTCATAAATATTCTTCTAAATAAATGGGTGACCAAATATATTTGCTGCCTTGAGTAACTGATAATCAAAAGAGAATATGCAATTCATTAATTCAACAGATATTCTTGGTTGCCTAAATTACATAGTATTAATCAAACTAAAAGCTTATATAAATAAAAGTTCCATGAGAGTATCTGTGTAGTAACATAATATATGACTTTCATATATTAGGCAACATACTTATTTTCAAAAATAAATTTTAAATGTAGGCTAAATAAAAATAAATGTAGTTTGGCAGCAGGAAGAAAACATTGCAGAATCCCACAATTGATTAAAACAAAGTGAAAAATCAACCATGGGATACTAATTCTCAATTTAAATATCTATAACACAATTCCTAGATATAAGCTTCAAAGAACATCACAGAAGCAGAGGCCAAAACACTATAAGATCCAGAGACCTAAAATATCTGCTCCGATATAATATCTTCTATATATGACACAGAAGTGGCATACAATGATCTCATAACAATAGAATTGCAAAAACAAGTCCCTCAAAATGAGAACACAAAGGGAACACCCCTACATGAAAAGCTGTAGGCAATTAATATCTGTTAAGAGAGGGAGAACCAGTCTTCTCCAGGGATGAGCCCCTGAAGGGTTATCCAATCCCAAATAGTCTTCCCTAAACATATATACATATAAGTAACACTAAATGGACCAGCAGATTGTATTTATATAGGCTTATGTGTATTTTTATATGTGTGTATAAGAAAATAATAATTTAAACGGAATAGATCATTAATTGAAAGGTAACATGGAACAAATTGTTGAGGAGACGATGAAGTAGAAATAATTTTTAAAAAGTACTGATGAATAACATTCTCAAAAATAAATATAAGTAAACAGGGCAATATAAACAAACAAGAATAAATGTATTTTAATGTTTAATTTTGGGGTGCACTCTTTGTGAAGAATGGTGTTTTAAACAGCAAATCAACTAGATCATTTAAATTTTAAGCTTTATAGTCCCTTCATCATCATTAAGGCAAGGAATATCAGGCATCTTCAGTTCTTTCTCAGTAGGCCACTCTTTTGGTTAGGATTTATTAGTAGGAAGAGACACTGTGACTAAGCCAACTCTTTTAAAGCAAAACATTTAATTGGATCCGACTTACAATATCAGAGGTTTTGTCCATAGACAAATGGTAGAAAACATGGCAGCATGTAGGCACACATGGTGCTAGAGAGGTAACTGATAGTTCTACATTGTGATCTCCAGGTAGCAGGAGACTGTGTGCCACACTGGACATAACCCTAAGCATGAGACTCCTCAAAGCCTGCCCCCGCCCAGTGACACACTTCCTCCAAATAGATAACACACCCAATAGTGCCACTTCCTACAGTCCAACCTTCTAAACACAGGAGTCTATGAGGGTCACGTGTTCAAACCACCACAGCCACCTGCTCACAAATTCAACCAAAGGACCAAATAAGCTTTTGGTATATTAAACCCAAAACCTCTGCTCGTTGGCACTATATACATAAACTCAGCAGAATCCAGTTTTAACTTCCTTTCACCATCATCTCTCACTCTTGAAATATACTCCCACATGTATTCTCTAGATTTTTGCTTGACTGGATTGGGAGACTCATTATGTTCTTTACTGGTGTGACACATTTACTTATCTACCACACTTTCTATTCACCTCTGCCAGCCTGCTTATCTTGAAGAGTACAATTATTTGTCTGAGGGCAATGAGAGTTGGTTTCTTAGAGACATCAGTTTTGGTTTGATTGACACATTCTTTAATGAGACTCTTCACCTACTCTACAGATAAGACAGTAAGAATTCCCTCTGTCAGGGGTGGGGTGGGGAAGGCATCCTATCATAAATGTGTGAAGGTGTTTTTCTCACACAGAGCAGACCTATCAGAATCCGAGGAATTAATAAGTTCAACCTCTTTAGGGTAGTCCCACACATTGGAGATTCCCCACTTTTAACTGCTGACACTTTTTCCAGGTTCAGAATTAAATTTGTATTTAAAGCCAACTGTTTGCATAATGGGGGATTTTTTGTACTTTTTGTAAGTTGAGATGTATGGCTGTTGGGGAGATTATTTCCAGAGCACATATAGAAAACTTGAAATAGTTTATGAGCATCAAAAGCTGATAAATTTTATGGCTTAGCTTACTTGTTTTGTTGTGTAACTTTATCCAAATATGCTAAAAGTAACTTGCTTGTTTCTATAATTTCTGGACTTGCCTCTGTCTCACAAAATCTGCCTGTCTCAGCCCTCCCCCCAAGTACTGCAATTAAAGGCCTGAGCCAAAACTTCATACATAATAAAATAATTTTATTTTATTATAAAGTTTATACTGAAATATTTTGAATTTTAATTGAATTCTGAAAATATATCTTTGATGATTTTTCTCAGTGATTTATTGAGTCAAAATTAGCTAAACTTGTAAAGCACTAAGAAAAGAGCTGTTATACATACACACATGAATAATTTCAATAGTAAGTTAGATCATAATCCCCTATGAACTATACACTTAAAAGCCTTGCAAGCACAAACCACTGAATTGAGAACAGGACCCCCTGGGGGGGAATTAGAGGAAGGATTGAAAGAGTTGAAAGGGCTTGCAACCCCATAAGAGCAATGCCAACCAACCAGAGCTTCCAAGGACTATACCACTACTGAAAGACTATAAATGGACTGACCCAGGACTCCAACTGCATATGTAGCAGAGAATAGCCTTGTTGGGGCACCCAACAAGAAAGGGGAAGCCCTTGGTCCTGCCAAGGTGGGATCCCCAGTGCAAGGGAATAGTGGGGGCAGTAAGGGGGTTGGAGGGGGGGGAATACCCGTATAGGGGAGGGAAAGGGGATGGGAAGCTTATGGACAGGAAACCGGGAAGGGAATAACATTTGAAATGTAGTAAAGAAATATATCTAATATTTTTTTAAAAAAGCCTTAGCTTAGCACTTCTTTTAGATTGTGTAAAATTAATCAGTTCTGGATTATTTGGTACATATTTGTAAGTAACGTTTGCCAAGATTATGGTAATGGTTAAAAGATACTGGCTCAATATAAACAGGAATGATAAAGCTGTGGAGAAATTAACATGTATTTGCATTTCAAAAATTCTATAAATATTAGTATGTAGCAGGAAAAAGTAAAAAAATAAACAAATTTGGCTTTTGATATAAGAGTATATAACTTTAAGCTTGTATGACTAAAATTCAGCTTAATGACCCCTACAAATATGCAACAATTAAGGACATAAAGCATATTTCCCCAAACAATGCAAGCAATATTAGTTTATAGATGTCTTATGTTGATAAGAATGCAGCAAATGAACATAAATTGGGTGGGGTAGTTATCTAGTGGTCTATTATCACAAAATTCCATACTAAAGTGAAATAAATATGTTCTAAATAATTTTAGAATAAGCAATTCTCATCATAAAATAAAAGGTCATATGGCTGCCTAAAAATGTTTTCTGAAGTTCTGAGAATTTTCCACATAAATGATACAATTAAATTAAAGATCCATCTATCTTAATGAACATTAAGATTAAATCATTTATTTAAAGATCAAAGAAAATTTTAATTGTTTAAATGAGTTGCTCATAAACATAAAATGTTCCATTAAGGCTTACAATTAGAGTATTCAGTATTTATGAGTTAAAGTTTTTCCTTGTTTAAAATAGTTAACATTTGAAAAGTTTTTGTAGATTTACCAATTAAGAAAAAATATTTAAAGTCATTAAGTAACAGGTACACTAAACATTTTATTGCCTTTTCTTTCTCTGATTATAGAAGACTTTAAGTGACTTTCCACCAGATGTTCATTACATGCCCTAAAACATAAAATTCATTCACAGCAGGATCATCTGAAATGTTACATGTCATTAAGTTACCTTAATGAAAGTAGACTAAATTCCTGCTCCTTGAACCATTTAATAATTTCTTAAAATGTTTGAGATTTTTCAATGTTGCTGTAGAAAGGAATATATAAACAAAAGAGGGGTGTAATAACGACCAACATGGGCAAAGGGGCGTGTAAGAAATATTTACATACAGAATTTTTATGGATATGAATATATATAGATTCTAAAGATGTTATTTCATCAATTGAAAGTTCCTGGTAGTGAAGAATACCACAGAATATTAGCTACATGATACATAGTACAATGGTCTACATTTTTAATATGATACAACAAAAAGACACAAGGATTTTTGGAAATAGTTGAGAAGGAAATGCAACAAACAATCTTGGAACATGTTGTAGCACCAGAAAGACTGTAAGAAAGTGTTTAAACATAATGGTTTGTAGGAAAGGATTAAAGGACTTCTTTTAAAGAACTCATATTGATTGAAGCTGAACATTTTTGAGAAAATTCCTATTTCTTCGGCTGTAAGCCACTTTGTCAAACATGCCATTCCTTGCCATGATGACAAATATCCACAGAACATGAGCTAAAGCAAACTTCCCCTACTTCAAGTTGTTTTATTTCAGACATGTGTTTACATTGAACAGAAAAGTAACTAATACTGATGTAAAGAGGAGGCAAAAAATGGGTAGAGGCATGGTCTCTGAAATATTTCAGAACTTACTTGGTTCTGTTCTCAAGAAAGCCAAAATAAAGCTCTGATTTATTATTTCTCCCTAAATGAGTGTTGTAGACTACTAAAAATTCAGTCTAAACACTACTCCTTGCTAGTGAAACTTTATAATTTGCTGCTAGGTTATCAAAGAGAAAACAAATTATTCCTATTCACCAATTTTATTCTATCACCTAAATTGTTTGGAGGATATCTCTTTAGCATGTAGAATATTACAGTAGCTACAACTTGGACTATGTTGAATCATCTTAGGGTAAACCTTTCTTCTGTTCAAACAGGTCTATCCATGGGCCCTGGGTATACATGTATACCAAGCTAGACTGCACAAAGACCTTTAGAAGGTTGAATCATCTAAAGCCACATAAAGACATGGAAAATCATCCCTTTAAGTTAAAAATGTTTTGCATTTTTTTCCAGAAAACCTTGCCTTAGTGTAGTCACTTATGAAACCAAGTCATAGGTGTCCTACAACTGCATACTTTTTAGACCTCAAAATTGTAACTTTTTCTTTTATATTCTTTTTATCTCTTTTACCCTCTTTATTATTATGGCCATAAGCTTGGCATGCTTTCCCAGAATTTTTTGGTTTTTTTCACTCTTTCTCTAGATTATCTCCCCCTTTTTCCACATGGCTGTTTATTCAAATTCTATTGCTCAATATGCTTTTCTAACTCAGTAATCATAATTTTCTCTTATTCTCCATTTTTGTCCCTCTGGGAAAATGCCAAGATTTATATTTTGGTTGCCCTGGGATTTTTCTTTTAAACTAGAAGAATATGAACCATAAGCTATTATTGATTGATTAATTGATTGTTCCTTTTGAAATTATTTTAATAGAGATACTAAAATCCCCAAGATGAAACCCTGTATTACAGCAAATTATGGCATCATAAAATTTGTGGTAATAATATAACTGCAGATGGGTCTAGATAAGTCTTGATGCAACTACTTTCTTTGACTTTTGCCTTTCATTTCTAATATAAGATTGCAACTACAATTGAGAGAATAGGATATTAATAGGTCCCTTTGAGTAATGAATCGTATTGTTTTTTATATTAATAAAATGTAAGACCATAAGCAAAGAAATCTTCTTTGATTTGACCTCAAATGTGAATAAAGGAAATCACTATAAGAAAAATTAAAAAGAAATCTGCATAGTAGGATTCATTGAATTTCAGATGTAAGACTAAACAAACTGTATTGTTTAATCATATAACTCAAGTAATGGAATTCTGATGACTTGTAAATCATTTATACAAAACTCATGTATTAGTTTGCTTCCTGTTGTGATAAACACCATGAGCAGAAGCAACTTAGGTCTAAAAGGGTTTATTGGGTTTATAATGAAGTTAGTTATTGAGGGAAATCTAAGCAGGAACTCAAGCAAAAAGCAGAGGCAGAACTGACACAGAGGCAATAAAGAAATGCTGCTTAGTGGCTTGCTCGTATATCTTTCTTAAATACACCCCTCCACCCACACCGACCCTCAACTAAGTCTGGCATCAACCACAGTGGGTTAAAACAATTACCAAGCAAGAAAATGACACATAGACATGTTTGTAGGCTTGTCTAGTGTTGGCAATTTTTCAGTTGTGATTCCCTTTTCTCATATAAGTATGGGCTTGTTTCAATGTGACAAAAATCTATAACAATTTGAGATAGTTGGAATAAAGAGAGAGTGAGGAACCAGGCAGAGAAAGTGGATGGCATAGATTATCACAATCATCTGCAAAGCAAATTCTTAACCTTGAGTTAATTTTGTAGCATGCTCTCTTATAAGATATTCTTAGACACCCTGCTTTACACCGTAAAGACAATAATTAGAATGCTTGTTAACATGGAAATACTAACAGTTTTAGGAGTGTTTGAGTGTTTGAACACAGGAAATAGCCCAATTTAGTCTCAACCTGATATCCTCACTGCTTGCAGTTTTTAAAGCCTCAGCTATATTTGCATAGCTGATATATTAGAAATTAGTTCCTAGAATTTTCCCCCACCCACAACCTCCAGCAGCAGCATATGTCCATTCATTCCCCTGACCCTCTGGGCTTCTTTCTTGTGTCTCCCCCATACTTGATCCAGTTCTCCTTTTCTCTCTCCCTCCTCTCCCTCCCACACAGCTACCTCCCTCCCTCTGCCTCTCATGATTATTTTGTTCCTGCTTCTAAGTGGGATTGATGCATCCCCACTTGGGCTTTCCTTTTTTACCTTCTTGGGGTCTGTGGGATATATCATGGGTATTCTGTACTTTTGGGCTAATATCCACTTTTTGGTGAGTACATACATTGCATGTTCTTTTAGGTCTGGGTTATCTCACTCAGAATGATATTTTCTTTTCTTATTCTTTGCCTGCAAAATTTGTAGATGTCCTTATTTTTACCTTAGCTTCTGAATAGTATTTCATAGCCTAAACGAACCATTTTTCTTGTACTCATTCTTGGTTGAGCAGCATCTAGGTTGCTTCCAGTTTCTGGATACTGAATAAAGTTGCTATGAACACAGTGGAGCATGTGTCTTTGTTGCCCATGTTGTTGTATCATCTTTTTGAGTATATACCAAGGAGTGGTTGGTGAGCTGGAGTTTTCTAGAACTGGCGCAATTTTGAGAACCTGCATTGATTTTTGACTGTACAAGTTTACCAACCAACAATGAAGGAGTGTCCCTTTTTTTCACACCCTCACCAAAAAAGTGCTGTTTTTGAACTTAGCCATTTGACCTGGACCTTTGGAGCCCCAGGATGAGCCACCAACCAAGAGGATGCACAGGTTGGTCCAAGGCCCTTGGCACATATATGATTTGGCCTCAGTAGGAAGGATAATTTTATTATAGCCACCTCTAAACAAAGGGGAGAAGGTTGGGGAACTTTGAGGGAGACCAGGAGGAGGGCAAAGGATTAGGAAATTGTTTCACTGACAGAACTGTCAAACAATTTGTACACTAAGTTGATTTTATTTAATACAGATATATTTTATTAAGCTAAACTATTAAGGATTAGGGAAATTAGACTTCTTCTAAATGAAATAAATAAATAATCTCCATGCTACCTTAATTTAAGTAAATAAATCCATAGAGGGTTTGAAAAGACTTATTATTAATTTGTCTTTATTTCAATCAATTGCAATAGTTATATTATATTTAGAAGCACTAGGCTCTAACCCAAATTTTAAAAAATTAGTATTTAAAAATTACAGATTCATTTGTATAGAAATTACCTATATTGTAATTCATTTGGGAATAAAGTCCAAAATATTATTATATTCATTTTGATATATTATTTAGAGTACTTAATTTTTACACTTCTGCTACCTACTTTTGAATAAGGTTCATTTAATCAAGGAATATAAACCATTTTTTAAAAAAATTATTGGTTTTTTGACAAGTAACAGGTTTTTTTCAAGATGTTCATTTTGACATTCATTTATGTTGGCAATATTATATGTTTAATTTTACACGATTCATTGATTTTTAAGGCTCATCAGCTGCTCTGTTATACTACTTTTCTTGACTTGACATTAATATTTAATCAATTTCTCAGTTGGAACGTAATATTTCAGGTAATTACGTTTATTCAGGATATATTCTCAAAGCCATTTTATAAAGGTCATTTTGCTTTATCTTTTGATCATTTATTGTTATAAAACACTACATTCATCAGAGAATTCTGTGTCTAAACTATTAGTTGTTTTTATTGCCTGTATTCCTGTAGAATTATGAAATGTGTCTCCCCAAATAAATATGCTAAAACAATAAATCCAATAACATGGCTTATTTATTCAATCTCCCTTCTTTAATATATTGTAATAAACTCCATTTGAAATATTTCAAACTATACTGATGTTAAATGCTTATGACCCAAAGAAGACAGAGCCACAAATTATAGGTAAGACCAAAAGAGACAAAAAGGACAGTTTCACATATAAACTTATAATAACAGTTGGCAACATATTTGATGCACAGGGGCTTAATAGACAGAGTCCCAGTATATAGGGTTAAGGATAGACATGAAATACAGTAGTAGCTGAAGAGTTGGTTGTCCTTGATAGATGCAGAGAGAGGAAGTGTCAGGTGTTCCTTAAAATGTGATCAATGTGTGTGGTACATAGACCACATGTCAGAGCCAGGTCCTAGTCCCAAGGGGTTGGGCAACACAAACTGAATGCAATGGGAGGTTTTAAAAAGTAAGAAAACACATGTGTATGAGTTGAAAGAGGAGTGAATATATTTAAAAATATTATTTAAAATTCATAAACATTACTAAAATATAGAGCAAAACATAACCATAATTAGCAAAACCAAAGTGAAAACTCTTTACCTTGATATGGGAAATATATTCAACTTACCACATAGCAACACAGCCCAAGTTGTAGTCTGGATCTCCCAATTTTATTTGACTAGTCTTCAGAGAAGTAAAGATTAGACAGAATTTGTAAAAGGATTGTTATGTGACTGACTGACACCAAGTGGTACAGGAAATTCTAATACTATAATCATATGAGGACTCAGGAGTACTGAAGTTTTATGGGAATCATTATTTTGATGAGGGTACAAAAAAGGTAGCAACAAAAACCACTTGGATTTATTCCCAGTTTTTAGTGAACCTAGGTCTGTGAAGGAAGGAATTTATCTACCAAGCACCATGGGATCAAAAAGTCATTGAATATAACAGTCATTTCCTTTACTTCTTATAAACAAACATTGAAGGTAGACTAATATGTATATAACAGAAGATCTAACTTCTGAAGAGAGAAGATATTAATCATTGTTCAATGTTTAGGTTAAAATAAAGAGTAACTCTTTCTTTCACAGTTTCAGAACATATAGTAGAAGGATGAGAGAGATGCAGGGTATGTGAAAGAATTTAAAGATTTGTTTTTCTCAAAGGCACGGAGTAGCTTCCCAGGTCCCCCTATAAAATGTCCTTCCTTCTAGTATTTGAATGAGGTTTCAACTGGATAGGGATAAGGTAACATCCCTCTGGGATACTTACCTTAGGTCAAATGGATAATTTTAGCTTGTTCACAAGTCTTTTGTCATCCAACAATGTAACTTGCTTAAAAAGAGCTTTTGCACACTCAGTACTTATTTAATGATTTTTCATTTTGAGGAGGCAAATGTAGATAGGAGCCAAGGAAAGACTGGGGATGACAAATTACCATCACTAATTAGAAGAGACTGACTAGCAGGGTAAAATTCACAGTTAAATCTCTTCAGAAATAAATATATGAAATCTACATGGGGTCAATTGTCGGTGATTAATTTCGAAACCTGCTGATTGCAATACCAGAGAACCATATAGATAAACCTTTTACACTATAATACACAGACCTTAGAGTGAGCAGAGGTGTCTAAGTGCATTTTTTCCTGTTAGAGAGAAGACTAATGTGAAATTAACAACCAGGAATTTTCACATTGCTAATTTTAGGGGCAGGTTTTCCCCAGTCCAGAATGTAATGAAAAGGGGCTAGCAGTGCAACAGTTAAACCTCCTATCCTTTAAGTAATAGGCCAGTTAGAAAGGATGCATTAGAATATTTCAATTTTCTTGTATCTGTTGAGGTTGGTTTTGTGTCTGATTATATGGTCAATTTGAGAAGATACTGTGAGGTGCTGAGAAGAAGATATATATGTTTTAAAAATGAAATGCTCTGTACATATATATTAAATCCATTTGGTTCATAACTTCTGTTAGTTTCACCGTATTTTCTGTTTAGTTTCTGTTTCCATGATCTGTCCATTGGTGATTGCGGGGGTGTTAAAAATCTTCTCCTATTATTGTGTGAGGATCAATGTGTTCTTTAAGCTTCTGTAGTTATTCTACATATATGGGTGACCTTGCATTTGGAGTATACATGTTCAGAATTGAGAGTTTCTCTTGGTGGATTTTTTCTTTTATGAGTATATAGTGTCTTTCTCCATCCATCTTTCTTAATAACTTTTGAATGAATGTCCATTTTTATTCAATACTAGAATTGCTATTTCATCTTGTTTCTTGGCACCATTTGTCTGGAAAAAAATTTCCAGCCTTTTACTTTGAGGTGATGTCTGTCTTTGTCACTGAGATGTGTTTCCTGTATTCAGCAAAATGTTTATGTATCCAGCCTGCTAGTCTATGTCTTTTTATTGGGGAATTGAGTAGACTGATGTTGAGAGATATTAAGGACCAGTGACGGTTGCTTCCTGTTATTTTTGTTGTTTAGAGATTGAATTAATGCTTGTGTGGTTCTCTTCCTTTGGGTTTTTTGTGAAAAGATTAGTTCCTTGCTTTCTCTTGCGTGTATTTTCCATCCTTCTGTTGGAGCTTTCCTTCTATTATCCTCTGTAGGTCTGGATTTGTAGAAAGACATTTTAAATTTGGTTTTGTCATGTAATATCTTGATTTCTCCCTCTATGGTAATTAAGAGTTTTGCTGGATATAATAGCCTGGGTTAGCATTTTTATTCTCTTATGTTCTGTATGATATCTGCCCAAGATCTTCTGTCTTTTTATAGCCTCTGTTAGAAGACTGGTGTGATTCTGATGGGTCTCCCTTATATCATGAGAGGAATTTCTTTTCTGGAAATATCTCTTTTGTTCTGTAGGCTTCTTGTATGTTTATGGCATCTCTTTCTTTAGGTTAGGAAGTTTTCTTCTATAATTTTGTTGAAGATATTTGCTGGTCCATTGAATTAGGAATATTCACTCTCTTCTATACCTATTATTCTTTAGGTTCAGTCTTTTCATTGTGTCCTGGATTTTTTTTTATTTTTATTGGATTTTTTATTTACATTTCAAATGTTATACCCTTTCTCCCACCCAACCACCCACACCTTCCACCCTTCCTGACCTGTCTTTCTCCTATACTTGGAAAAGGAAAGGGTTCTTCATCAGATATAGACTGCTATGCACCTGCTCCACAACTTGGTCCATATAACACAGGAGACTCACGCTTTTAGTTCCTGCCTGTGGAGAACCCTGTGACTCTTTCTCTAAAGTCCATACATGGACTCACCCAGGGCTCCAACTGCATATGTAGCAGAGAATAGCCCTGTTGGTACCAGTGGAAAGGGAAGTCCTTGTTCTGCAAAGGTTGTACCCCTAGTGCAGGGGAATGTTGGGGGGCAGTAAGGGAATGGATGGGGGAACACCCTTATGGGGGGGGGAGGGATAGGGGGCATATGGACAGGAGACTGGGGAAAAGGACTAACAATTTGAAATGGAAATAAAGAAATATATCCAATTTAAAAAGTTCAGATAAAGGAATGATGACTACTTGAAATGACAAATCCATGTTCTCATTCCATTATTCAATATTTCATTTGATAAAAAAATAAACTCAATGCATTGTAAAAAAAAAAAGCACAAGAGGAAAACTCATAGCTTGAGTGCCTGCAGAAAAGAAACAGGAAAGAGCATATGTCAGCAGCTTGACAGCACACCTAAAAGCTCTAGAACAAAAAAAAGCAAATACACCCAGGAGGAGTAGAAGGCAGGAAATAATCAAACTCAGAGCTGAAATCAACCAAGTAGAAACAAAAAGGACCATAGAAAGAATCAACAGAACCAAAAGTTGGTTCTTTGAGAAAATCAACAAGATAGATAAACCCCTAGCCAGACTAACGAGAGGACACAGAGAGTGTGTCCAAATTAACAAAATCAGAAATGAAAAGGGAGACATAACTACAGATTCAGAGGAAATTCAAAAAAAAATCATCAGATCTTACTATAAAAGCCTATATTCAACAAAACTTGAAAATCTACAGGAAATGGACAATTTCCTAGACAGATACCAAAACGAAGTTAAATCAGGAACAGATAAACCAGTTAAACAACCCCATAACTCCTAAGGAAATAGAAGCAGTCATTAAAGGTCTCCCAACCAAAAAGAGCCCAGGTCCAGACGGGTTTAGTGCAGAATTCTATCAGACCTTCATAGAAGACCTCATACAATATTATCCAAACTATTCCACAAAATAGAAACAGATGGAGCACTACCGAATTCCTTCTATGAAGCCACAATTACTCTTATACCTAAACCACACAAAGACCCAACAAAGAAAGAGAACTTCAGACCAATTTCCCTTATGAACATTGACGCAAAAATACTCAACAAAATTCTGGCAAACCGAATCCAAGAGCACATCAAAACAATCATCCACCATGATCAAGTAGGCTTCATCCCAGGCATGCAGGGATGGTTTAATATACGGAAAACCATCAACGTGATCCATTATAGAAACAAACTGAAAGAACAAAACCACATGATCATTTCATTAGATGCTGAGAAAGCATTTGACAAAATTCAACACCCCTTCATGATAAAAGTCCTGGAAAGAATAGGAATACAAGGCCCATACCTAAACATAGTAAAAGCCATATACAGCAAACCAGTTGCTAACATTAAACTAAATGGAGAGAAACTTGAAGCAATCCCACTAAAATCAGGGACTAGACAAGGCTGCCCACTCTCTCCCTACTTATTCAATATAGTTCTTGAAGTTCTAGCCAGAGCAATCAGACAACAAAAGGAGATCAAGGGGATACAGATCGGAAAAGAAGAAGTCAAAATATCACTATTTGCAGATGATATGATAGTATATTTAAGTGATGCCAAAAGTTCCACCAGAGAACTACTAAAGCTGATAAACAACTTCAGCAAAGTGGCTGGGTATAAAATTAACTCAAATAAATCAGTAGCCTTCCTCTACACAAAAGAGAAACAAGCCGAGAAAGAAATTAGGGAAACGACACCCTTCATAATAGACCCAAATAATATAAAATACCTCGGTGTGACTTTAACCAAGCAAGTAAAAGATCTGTACAATAAGAACTTCAAGACACTGAAGAAAGAAATTGAAGAAGACCTCAGAAGGTGGAAAAGATCTCCCATGCTCATGGATTGCAGGATTAATATAGTAAAATGGCCATTTTACAAAAAGCGATCTACAGATTCAATGCAATCCCCATCAAAATACCAATCCAATTCTTCAAAGAGTTAGACAGAACAATTTGCAAATTCATCTGGAATAACAAAAAACCCAGGATAGCTAAAACTATCCTCAACAATAAAAGGACTTCAGGGGGAATCACTATCCCTGAACTCAAGCAGTATTACAGAGCAATAGTGATAAAAACTGCATGGTATTGGTACAGAGACAGACAGATAGACCAATGGAACAGAATTGAAAGACCCAGAAATGAATCCCACACCTATGGTCACTTGATTTTTGACAAAGGAGCCAAATCCATCCAATGGAAAAAGATAGCATTTTCAGCAAATGGTGCTGGTTCAACTGGAGGTCAACATGTAGAAGAATGCAGATGGATCCATGCTTATCACCCCTGTACAAAGCTTAAGTCCAAGTGGATCAAGGACCTCCACATCAAACCAGACACACTCAAACTAATAGAAGAAAAACTAGGAAGCATCTGGAACACATGGGCACTGGAAAAAATTTCCTGAACAAAACACCAATGGTTTATGCTCTAAGATCAAGAATCACAAATGGGATCTCATAAACTGCAAAGCTTGTAAACCAAGGCAAAGGACACTGTGTTTAGGACAAAACGGCAACCAACAGATTGGGAAAAGATCTTTACCAATCCTACAACAGATAGAGGCCTTATATCCAAAATATACAAAGAACTCAAAAAGTTAGACCGCAGGGAGACAAATAACCCTATTAAAAAATGGGGTTCAGAGCTAAACAAAGAATTCACAGCTGAGGAATGCCGTATATGGCTGAGAAACACCTAAAGAAATGTTCCAACATCTTTAGTCATCAGGAAATGCAATCAAAACAACCCTGAGATTTCACCTCACACCAGTGAGAATGGCTAAGATCAAAACTCAGGTGACAGCAAATGCTGGCGAGGATGTGGAGAAAGAGAACACTCCTCCATTGTTGGTGGGATTGCAGACTGGTACAACCATTCTGGAAATCAGTCTGGAGGTTCCTCAGAAAATTGGACATTGAACTGCCTGAGGATCCAGCTATACCTCTCTTGGGCATATACCCCAAAAGATGCCCCAACATATAAAAAAGACACGTGCTCCACTATGTTCATCGCAGCCTTATTTATAATAGCCAGAAGCTGGAAAGAACCCAGATGCCCTTCAACAGAGGAATGGATACAGAAAATGTGGTACATCTACACAATGGAATATTACTCAGCTATCAAAAACAATGAGTTTAATGAAATTTGTAGGCAAATGGTTGGAACTGGAAAATATCATCCTGAGTAAGCTAACCCAATCACAGAAAGACATACATGGTATGCACTCATTGATAAGTGGCTATTAGCCCAAATGCCTGAATTACCCTAGATGCCTAGAACAAATGAAACTCAAGACGGATGATCAAAATGTGAATGCTTCACTCATTCTTTAAAAGGGGAACAAGAATACCCTTGTTAGGGAAGAGAGAGGCAAAGATTAAAACAGAGACTGAAGGAACATCCATTCAGAGCCTGCCCCACATGTGGCCCATATATATACAGCCACCCAATTAGACAAGATGGATGAAGCAAAGAAGTGCAGAAGTGTAGATCGCTCCTGAGAGACACAGCCAGAATACAGCAAATACAGAGGCGAATGCCAGCAGCAAACCTCTGAACTGAGAATAGGACCCCCATTGAAGGAATCAGAGAAAGAACTGGAAGAGCTTGAAGGGGCTCGAGACCCCATATGTACAACAATGCCAAGCCACCAGAGCTTCCAGGGACTAAGCCACTACCTAAAGACTATACATGGACTGACGCTGGACTCTGACCTCATAGGTAGCAATGAATATCCTAGTAAGAGCACCAGTGGAAGGGGAAGCCCTGGGTCCTGCTAATACTGAACCCCCAGTGAACTAGACTGTTGCGGGGAGGGCGGCAATGGGGGGAGGGTCGGGAGGGGAACACCCATAAGGAAGGGGAGGGGGGAGGGGGATGTTTGCCCGGAAACCGGGAAAGGGAATAACAGTCGAAATGTATATAAGAAATATTCAAGTTAATAAAAAAAAAAAAAAAAAAAAAGATTTGGGGAGGGAAGAAAAGAGAAGTTTAGCAAGCTAGCTTACATATTCCTTAAGTTATTTTCATATTAACCTATAAAATCGGAAAGCATAGAATCTCCATTTAACAACAACAATAATTAATAATAATAATTTTAAGATTCCCTTTAATAAATGGTAAATTGAGAAAAAAAGATGACATGCAAAAAAAAAAAACTTATTCTTAAAAAGACTAAAAAAAAAATCAAGTTTACATTGCTTCACAGAGAAAAGATTTACCGGAATCAAGAAGGTGATCATATGAAATTACTATATATAAGTTATTGCAAGACAGTTGTGCTTGTCCTACAGCAGTTATCTTTTTAATTTGTTTTGTGGGGAAGAGTTGTAACCTGGAAAATTTCCTCTTCTGTTTAAAATTGCATCAAGGGACTAGAGAAACAGCTCAGCACAGTGTTAGGTCAGGCACTGCACACATGTAGTATACAGACATAGATGTTGGCAAAACACTCATATACATAAACAGTCTTTTAAAGTTGTAAATAAAATTTAGAAACTGTAAAAAAAAAAAAAAGCACATTTTTACTCCATGAAGCAATGGAAGATTGCATCAATATTTATGAAAAGCCACCTAGGTCCTAGATTAGTAGCATTTTGTTATTGTTGTTCTTACCGTTTTCTTTTGACTAGACTTTGTTCAACCAAATGCTACTATGAGACATTATGTTTTAAAAATCTGGACTGACCATGTTACTTTATGCTATTTTCTTCTTATTATCCTGGCATCTAACAATGACATCTCCATTTTTTCAACACCTTTGATTCTAAACTCATACTATCCTGAAAAGTAAAGTAATGACCCCAAGCTAGTACTAAGGTCTCCTCAGCTGGAAGACTGCTTTAAACAATAGTATTATGGCTGTAAATGGATGGTAGGCTAACCCATCAATGATGTCACATATAGATAGAGCTCCTGATACAGCGTACAGTAGAATATTATTACAGGCCAATGAATTGACCTCAGAACTCTTCCTTGGACAGGTGATCTCTCCTGGGTCAATGGCTCTTGAGCACTAGACTGGTCATTGCTCCATCATCAAGAACAATCAGTGTTAACCTCTGAGACAGGAAAGTGAGGTAAGAAGGGAAAACAAGAGTAGGGGATGGACCTACAATGGTAGATTCTAGTTCCTATAATGCAGTCTATGGGTAGACAACATTACATACAGGACAACTGTCTATAGAGGACTAATAGGGAAAAAATCATAGGGACTAAGCTTAGAATATCCATGATACAACTTACAGACCATATGAAACTCAAGAAGAAGGAAGACCCAAGTGTGAATGCTTCAGTCCTACATGGAAGGGAGAAGAAAATAATGACAGGAGGTAGAGGATGGGAGGGAAGTGGGAGAAGGAAATGATGGGGAGACGGATAAAAGGGGGCAGGATCAGGTGTAGGAGGAGATGGGGGAAATGTACAGGTCAGGAAATTGAACAGGGTTGAATAGCAATAGAGGATGGGGAACTGGAGGTTGCCAACATGAAGTCTCAAATGCCAGGAAATCAAGAGGCTCCCATGATCCAACAGAAATGACATTCTTTAAAATACCAAACAAAGGGGGAGAAAGGAGCTGTAGAGATCATATCCAGAGGTTAGGTACAGCCCCCAGTTGAGGGATGGGGCCACCCCCTTCTCAAAAATTTAACCCATTATTGCTCTTGTCTAAAGGAAATATAGGGACAAAATGTGGAGCAGAGACTGAAGCAAAGTCCATTCAGAGACTGTCCCACCTGGGGATCTATTACATATGCAGCTGCCAAACCCAGTCACTATTGCTGATAACAAGAAGTGATTGCTGACAAGAGCCTGATATGGATGTCTCCTGAGAGGTTCTGCCAGAGCCTGACTAATACAGATTCGAATGCTCATAGCTACGCATTGGACTGAGCACAGGGACCTCAATGGAGAAGTTAGGGGAAGGATTGAATGAGTTGAAGGGGTTTTTAACAATATCAACCAACCAGATCTCCCAGAGCTCCCAGGGACTAAAACACCAACCAAAGAATACACAAGGAGGGACCCATGTTTCCAGCTGCATATGTAGCAGAGGATAGCCTTATTTAGCATCAATGGGAGGGGAGGTCCTTGGTCCTATGAAAGCTTGAGGGGAATGGGGGAGCACCCTCATAGAAGCAGGGGATACTGTTTTTTTGGAGAGGAAACAAGGAAGGGCAAAAACATTTGAAATGTAGATAAATAAAATAACAAAAAAAAATCCAGCCCAAAGTTTGATTAATAGACTCTTCATTCTGAGTTTTATCCTTAAGAGAGCTAGCTCCTTGCTAGCTTTAATGAAGCTGGTACTTACATGTCCTCTGTTTCTTTGTCTTGTGTGTTTCCTAGATATTAAGTTCTTTGTCCATTCCATATGATGAGCTTCACAGTTACCTAGATGATCACTATCTCAGCATGTATAGTGAAATGTTCTTAAATATGTATCCAATATATGGTACTCTTTTTCCTACAGCAGGTATATGTAGCTCCAAGAAATAAGGGAAGGAAATGGATATGAGTCTACTCAAGTTACCCTAAGTGACCCACCAGGAAAAATATTTGCTATATGTTCCCATAACAAGATGCTCTCCTGACTTAGATATATAGGTCCCAGAATAAGATATACTTCTGCAAATATTCTAATTAACTAAAGACTAAGACTTAACTTGGCCTCTTTGAGTTTCTGATGCTCTTAAATCAACAAATCAAGAAAGGAATAACCATGGTGGAGGGGTCAAGTTATCCACAAAGTCATGGACAAATTGGAAGGCTTGTCCACAATGGGGTAATAAAGATTATGTCTGGAATATGGGACATTACTTAAGGTGTATCCTGGTATTATGATTTCCTGTGGTTTAGGTCAGTGGGAAACTTCAACAACTTAATCCTGGTAGGATGCCAAATCCCCAAAACTTCACTGATGAAAATATGTGTCATAGATCCAGGAAACTATCGAAGAGTTGCTGACTTGCTTGGGAAAGGTGAAATAAATATAGTATAGGTAGTACAGGAAGATATTTATAAATATCACCTAATGAGACAAGATCACTTGCAGAAACAAGGTTTGTAAATGATATGACTCTTTCTGTCCTAATTTTAAAGAACGTGTTTTTGCTCTTATTCATTCTATAAGTTGTATTCCTTCAGAGAAACTTGATCAATGCAGTATAAATTAATGGGGTTGTTAATAGTTTAAATATGTAAAGAATTTTAAAAAATCTATTATACATACACACATATATGTATATATACATATATATACATATGTGTGTGTGTGTGTGTGTGTGTGTGTGTCTGTACTGAGGAAAAAAATTACCTGAATCAACAGAGAAGTTCGAGAAGTTTCAGAATGGTAAAAAACATTTCCTTAGGTATACATCTAAGAATATTTCAGAGAACAAAGGATACCTTTTGCAGATTCCTAATCTTGAAGATAAAAGAATTTCAAAATGAACTCTAAAGAAAATGCATGGACAATTTTACTGAATTACAAGTAAAAGTAAGATTGGGAAGGACAATACTAGATATTATGAAAGCCAGAAGACTCTATTTACAGGTCAAGAAAGCAAACCAAATTTAGCAATGAAAATCTGCACTAAGCTTTACTCAGAGAGTTTCAGAAACTTTTACCTCATTGGTATTTCTGTCTTTTTTTTTCCATCTTTATTAACTTGTGTGTCTCTTTATTTACATTTCGATTGTTATTCCCTTTCCGGTTTCCTGGACAACATCCGTAACGCCTCCCCCTCCCTTCTCTATGGTGTTCCCCTCCTCCTCCTCTCCCTATTACCACCCTCCCCCCAACAACCACCTTCACTGAGGGTTCAGTCTTGGCAGGACCAAGGGCTTCCCCTTCCACTGGTGCTCTTACTAGGCTATTCATTGCTACCTGTGGAGTTGGAGCCCAGGGTCAATCCATGTACAGTCTTTGGGTAGTGGCTTAGTCCTTGGAAGCTCTGGTTGGTTGGCATTGTTGTTCATATGGGGTCTCAAGACCCTTCAAGCTCTTTCAGTCCTTTTTCTGACAGTTCCTTAGTGTGAAGGAACCACACTGTCCTATGTTGCTGTGATTAATACCATAGATAAAAGAAACTATAGAAGAAAGAGTTTAATGAATTTTATGGTTCCAGAAGAATATGAATCCATAACGATGTAGAAGGCATAGCTATAAGGAATAGGCAGGAAGATGAAATACTGCATCTCTAACTGTAACTATGAAGAAGAACGATTGAACTGAAGGTGAAATCAGTCTATGACCTCCAAAAGCCTGCTGCTAATGATGTATTTTTCTAGCACGACCACACCACTTACCCAGACAGTACCACTAGCTGGGGACCAAATGTTCTAATACCTAAGCCTATGGAGAAAGCATTCTTAGTCAAACCTCTATGTATCTGTTTTGGCAGTGATAACTCTAAAATGTGTTTCAATATTTATAATAATATGGGATATCGAGTGTCAAAATAACTTAAAAATAATGACCAAAACAACAAATAACATGATAAACTGACAAATGAGTTAAGCAGATAACTCTCACAGAAAATACACATGGCCAATAAATATATGGAAAAATATTTTGAATATTTTGATATGTTTAATACTGGGAATTGATAACTAAAGCACATTAATATTCAATCTCTCCCCATCAGAATGTGCCTATCAAAGAAAATAAAGGAATAAAAACTGTAATAGTATTAAGTTGTGATGGAAAAGGAAATATGCATAGCAGATGGGAATATTAATTAGTTTACCATATATATATATATATATATATATGTGTGTGTGTGTGTATATATATATACATATATGTATATATATATATATGTATGTCAGAATGTAGGATGTTGAAAAGTCAATACATGGAACAACCATATTACTAGAGGAGAATGGAGGGTCCCTTTTGTGGATTAGTTTAGAAGATAAGCCCAATGAGAAACAGACTTGGAAGAAAAATCAAGGTCAGTTTTATTGGAGTTTAAGAGGGGAAAGAGGTAGAGCAGGCAAACTGAAGATATTAATAGCTACCAGGAGGGAGCTAGAGAAGAATAGAAAAAAGGAATTTCAGCTGCTTTCTGAATTAGAGGTCACATGGCAGAAAATTGATTCTTTATCTGCCAGCATCTATCTATCAGTTCCCAAGAACTCCTCAACTAAGAGTGGAACTCCATAAACTCCTCCACCATTATGGCTCTCCTTCTTTTTTTTTTTTTTCTGGAGCTGGGGACCAAACCCAGGGCCTTGCGCTTGCTAGGCAAGCGCTCTACCACTGAGCTAAATCCCCAACCTATGGCTCTCCCTTCTTGTCCAAATCTTGTATATACAATCCCAGAAACTTTAAAATCACATATCCCACTCTTCTGCTATATCCAGCAAATATACTTTTGCTACAGACACACACTCCACCTGACTTTTGAAATCTTCTCCACACAGCTCTCTGTACCCAAATCCCATGGGGGAGAGAGAGCTGGATATTCCGAAGTGCAGACACTCCTGAGAACTCAGAGGAGACTACCCTCTGCCCACATTCCCAACCCAAGAGGAAATCTTGTCATTGAAGACCAGCCGTAATCTGTGGTGATCATCTAGGATACATGGGATTATTTCAACCTTCATGTATCTGTTCAGGCCTACTTTATGACCAATTATATGGTCAATTTTGGAGAAGGTACCATGAGGTATTGAGAAAAGGGTGTATCCTTTTGTTTTAGGATGAAATGTTCTACAGATATCTGTTAAATCCATTTGGTTTATAACATCTGCTAGTTTTCTCTCTCTCTCTCTCTCTCTCTCTCTCTCTCTCTCTCTCTCTCTCTCTCTGCTTAATTTCTGTTTCCATGATCTATCTATTGCTGAGAGTTGGGTGTTGAAGTCTCTCATAATTATTGTGTGAGGTGTAATGTGTACTTTGAGCTTTAGTAAGGTTTCTTTTATGAATGTAGGTGCCATTGCATTTGGAGCATACATATTCAGAATTCAGAGTTAATTTTGCTGGATTTTTTTCTTTGATGAATATGAAGTGTCCTTCCTTATCTTTGTTGATAAATTTTGGTTGAAAGTAGATTTTATTTGATATTAGAATGGCTGCCCAGCTTGTTTCTTGGGACCATTTGTATGGAAAATTATTTTCTAGTCTGTTACTCTAAGATAGTATCTATCTTTGTCTCTGAGGTGTGCTTCCTGTATCCAGTCTGTTAGTCTATGCCTTTTTATTAGGGAATTGAGTCCATTGTTATTAAGAGATATTAAAGAATATATTTTTTATATTTGTTGTTAAAGGTGGAATTATTTTTATGTGGCTTTCTTCTTTTTTTGTTTTTTGTTTGTTTGTTTGTTTTTGCAAAAACATTAAGTTCTTGCATTTTCTTAGGTGTAGTTTCCCTCCTTGTGTAGGAGTGTTCCATCTATTGTCCTTTGTAGGGCTGGATTTGTGGAAAGATATTGTGTAAATTTGGATTTTTCATGGAATATCTTGGTTTCTCCCTCTATGTTAATTGAGAGCTTTGCTGGATATAGTAGTCTGGGCTGCCATTTGTTTGCTCTTAGGGTTTGTATGACATCTACCCAGGATCTTCTGGCTTTCACAGTCTCTGTTGAGAAGTCTGGTGTAATTCTGATAGGTCTGCCTTTATATTTTACTTGACCTTTTTCCATTACTGGTTTTAATATTTTTTTTTGTTTTGTGCATTTGATGTTTTGACTATTATGTGACAGGAGGGACTTTTCTGGTCCAATCTATTTGGAATTCTGTAGGCTTCTTGTATGCTTATGGGAATCTCTTTCTTTAGGTTAGAGAAGTTTTCTTCTATAATTTCGTTGAAGATATTTACTGGTCCTTTGAGTTGGGAGTCTTTGCTCTCTTCTATCCCATTATCCTTGTTTACTTTTCTAACGTAGGAAAAGATGCCATGACCAAGGCACCTTATGAAAGAAAACATTACTGGGGGCTAAATTAGTTTCACAAGATGAATCTATGACCATCATGGCAAGGAACAGAGAGAAAGCCACAGCACTGCAGCAGTAGCTAAGAGATTGTAGTCTAATTCATAATTTGGTGACAAAAACTAGACTTGGCTTGGGCTTTTGAAATTCAATGTTCACCCCTAGTGGTACAACTTCTACAATGCCCTCCCTCCAATTTCATCATAAGAGACTTTAGCAACTAAGTTCCAAGCATTTAAATATTAGTCTATGGGGGCTGATCGCATACAACATGTATCTGATTAAGAGCGTATGCTTTTTTTTTTCATTTTCCTATCTGTCTTGGGTACATAATTTTTCTTCAAGTTACAGGTTTTAAAGTGGTATGATTTGAATATAGGAGTAAGTAGGATGAGAATGTCCCCATAGGATCATATATTTGTTATATAAACCCCAGTAAGGAATATTTGGGAAAGATTGGAGGTGTACTCTAAGAAGGAGTATATGTCACTGGGGGTGGGCTTGGAGTTTTCAAAAACTGTCACCATTCTCTCTCTCTCTGTCTTTCTGTGTAAGAGGAGTGAATCAGCATGCTCTAATGACCCATGCATGCCAGACACCCAAAGGCAACAAAAAGAGGGTGACCAGGTCAGCCAATTGACTGGTGCCAACTGCACAGGGCAAGGAGTTATGACCTATAGGCAGAGGGTATAAAGACATTCTCCACTCTAACATGAATGAGTCTGCTTGTGTTTTTCATCTGGCTCACAGAATCTGTGTCATTGATTCCATGCCTTCTTAGCCCTTACCATCTTAACTCCTACTCCAAAGGACTGTATGAGGGGAGGGCTAGGGCATCATCTCTGTGTCTCTGTCTCTGTCTCTCTGTCTCTCTGTCTCTCTGTCTCTGTCTCTGTCTCTCTCTCTCCATATATATATATATATATATATATATATATATATATATATATATATATATATATCTTCCTCCATCTGTCTGCCTTGTGGTTGTTGTATCAACATATAAGCTCTCCTCTATTGTTTCAGTGCCATGGCTGTCTTCCAGATGCAATAGTTGCCATGCTCCCTGGCATATGGTCCTGGCCTAACTCTCAGAAATGTATGCAAGCTATCAATAGAATCGTTCTTTTCTAAGTTGCCTTACTGAGGGTGTCTCTTCAGAGCATAGAAATCTGAATAAGACAGAAATGATTAATTTGGATTAATTCTTTGCTAGTGGTCAGCTCTGGTAGGAGTCTTCTTTTTTGTTGGTTCATCTTGAGGCAAGAGAAGGGGTAGAGCATCAGTGGATGGTAAGACTTTGTCTTAGGAGATATTTAGGGTTGCTCTATAATAATAAAATGTTTACTTATATAAGTCTAAGTTACAATGCTACTGTAGCTGACCTGCCTGCTATGTTCCTCTGAGGCCCTCTGGCATTTAGCACCTCATCCTAAAACAGCAGGAGCCTAAGTAAAGGATTAATAACTAGACTCTTTTCTTTGGTCCAGATGCCTCTTGCTTGTCAGCCTAGGGGAAATTTTGGAACAATAAACTTCTATTGAACCAGAAGAAGAGACTAACACTGGCAGAAGGAAAAACTTTTGCATGAACAAATATGTATAAATTCACACAAGTTCATATACGAAATCATCCATTCATGTTTATATGTTTCCATTCATCCTAGTGGGTTCAGCTTGTATGCATTTTCATGATTACATTCTTAAACACACACACACACACATCCATACTTACATATGCCTATGGAGCAAAGGACAAAGCACCAGTGCAGAAAGAACTCATTCATTCTGGATGAAAAATGAGCTCCAGTCTTTATTGTATAGAGAATAAAAGCTTCTACCCTTTTAATGTTAAATAAATTAAACCCAAGTTTGTAAGAAAAAAAAGATTGTTTCTTTTAACAAGACTAACCCTGCCTTGTTATTAAGAAAGTATCTGTTCTGTCCCATGGTAAGGAGAAGATTGCCTGATCCTTTTGCTCTCTGCAGCTTCTTCTTTCCTCTTTCCCTCTGCATATTGCTCTTAATTTTTTATGTTACTTATAGTTTCTAAGTTATGCCACTCTGAATTCTCCTTCAAATCTTGCTCTTGTCTCCTGTTCTGAAGTCACAACAATGCTTTTACTCTCAATGCCTTTTCTTCTAAAGTGATACCTGTACTTCTAAGTTCTTCTTGAGTTCAATTCTGTTTAAAAGGTGTTCTGTCTAAGAAACCTTCTCTTAAGGTCAGTTCCTCTCAACTCAATTCTTCTCAGCTCAGTTCTGACTCTTCTCTTTGTAGGATTTAAGCATCTTTCAGAATACATGACATTATGTCAAAAAGGTCACATACAAAATCAAATCATAAATTGAAATAGAAGTTTAAAACAGAAAATGTTAACATGCATATCCATTAGGAGTAATTATCTGGCTAAATATCTATCTCTTCGCACAGCTCCACAGGTTCACTGAAGGTTTAAAATCATAACTAATTTATTGATGAAGTTTTGTATAGGAAAACCCAGTCAATATTTATCTTCTGTTCAAGCACCTATAATAAATTGTTAGTTCCCTTTTTATGACCTTTGGTTAATTGTTTTACAACCTCCTGGAATATACTCTGAGTAGGAGAAAATCTGGTTACTATCTAAGAGCATTTAACTGGTGAGAGTAACAGAGAGTGACAGAGTTCTCATTGCAGTTTTGACTATCAGAAAGGGACCTAATAGCAGTCCCACTATAAAAGAGCTTAAAATAATCACTGATACTAATTTTAAGAATTCTTATAGAATCATCATAAAGACTTAAGAAGTCATCTATTTGTCTATATAGCATCACTACAGTACATTTTCGTAGATCTGCAGAGGACTCCTCTAAAGAGGTAGGCTATTACTTAGTGATTGTTATATATGTTTGATAATAACAAGAAAAGCATACTAATAGCAGGAACCATTCTTAAAATAAATTCTCCACATGGACTGACCCTGGACTCCAACTGCATATGTAGCAATGGATAACCTAGTAAGAGCACCAGTGGAAGGGGAAGCCCTTGGTCTTGCCAAGACTGAACCCCCAGTGAATGTGATTGTTGGGGGAGGGCAGCAATTGGGGGAGGGTGGGGAGAGGATCACCCATAAAGAAGGGGAAGGGGAGGGGTTAGGCGGATGTTGGCCTGGAAACCGGGAAAGGGAATAACATTCAAAATGTAAATAAGAAATACTCAAGTTAATAAAGTTGGAATAAATGAATGAATGAATAAATAAATAAATAAATAAATAAATAAATAAATAAATTCTTCTACAGTCTTGCCACATAAGAGTGAATCTGTCACAGATTATATTATAATTCAAGGCAGACCATCTCAAGAAGATCAACTGCTAGTTATTAGCTAGCCCTATTATAGCTCCTGACAATTCTTAAGAGAGGGAGCAATTTTAGGTCTTTGTATTCTTTTTAGCAGTGTCAGGGATGGAGGCACATTTCCATACTTCCACATTTTCATGTGTTTCATACTTCCATATATTCAATCCCAGGGAAATCTCTTCAGAGAGTTCCATTCAGGCAAAACTGAGATTCATGGCTTCAGTGAAGAATTGAATTGGAGGAATAGGTACTATGAAGTTGATTTAGAGATAATTTTAAGATTTAAATATATTTTCTAGTAACAAATGTTGTTCTTGATAATTACATGTATGTACATAGTACATTCTTTTTTATCTTTATTAACTTGAGTATTTCTTATTTACATTTTGGTTGTTATTCCCTTTCCCAGTTTCCAGGCTAACATCCCCCTAATCCCTCCCCCTCCCCTTCTCTCTGGGTGTTCCCCTCCCCCCATTGCCGCCCTCCCCCCAACAATCACGTTAACTGGGGTTCAGCAGTCTTAGCAGGACCAAGGGCTTCCCCTTCCACTGGTGCTCTTACTAGGATATTCATTGCTACCTATGAGGTCAGAGTCCAGAGTCAGTCCATGCATAGTCTTTAGGTAGTTGCTTAGTCCCTGGAAGCTCTAGTTGCTTGGCATTGTTGTTCATAAGGGGTCTCGAGCCCCTTCAAACTCTTCCAGTTCTTTCTCTGATTCCTTCAACAGGGGTCCTCTTCTCAGTTCTGTGGATTGCTGCTGGCACTTGCCTATGTATTTGTTGTATTCTGGCTGTGTCTCTCAGGAGAGATCTATATCTGGTTCCTGTCAGCCTGCACTTCTTTGCTTCAGCCATCTTATCTAGTTTGGTGGCTGTATATGTATGGGCCACATGTGGTGCAGGCTCTGAATGGGTGTTCCTTCAACCTCTGTTCTAAGCTTTGCCTCCCTATTCCCTCCCAGGGGTATTCTTGTTCCCCTTTTAAAGAAGGAGTGAAGCATTCACATTTGGTCATCCTTCTTGAGTTTCATGTGTTCTGTGCATCTAGGGTAATTCAAGCATTTGGGCTAATAGCCACTTATCAATGAGTGCATACCATGTGTGTTTTTCTGTGATTGGTTACCTCTCTCAGGATGATATTTTCCAGTTCCATCCATTTGCCTATGAATTTCAGAAAGTCATTGGTTTTGATAGCTGAGTGATATTCCAGTGTGCAGATGTACCACATTTTTTGTATCCATTTCTCTGTTGAAGGGCATCTGGGTTCTTTCCAGCTTCTGGCTATTATAAATAAGGCTGCGATGAACATAGTGGAGCACGTGTCTTTGTTATATGTTGGGGCATCTTTTGGGTATATGCCCAAGAGAGATATAGCTGGGTCCTCAAGTAGTTCAATGTCCAATTTTCTGAGGGACCTCCAGACTGATTTCCAAAATGGTTGTACCAGTCTGCAATCCCACCAACAATGGAGGATTATTCCTCTACCATTTTAATCTCTAGCTCTTGTGATTCTCCCATCTTTCTAATGATCCCTTTTTCATATGTATATCTTTCTGTTCTGTGTCACATGGACTTCAACTAAGTTTTGATCACAGGTCTATGGAATTATCCATTGCCACTTGATGGTTTCAGCAGGGTTTTATAACTGGGTAGTAAAATTTCCTTCTACCAGAATCTATAAGTTTCCAATAATTCAGGTATAAGTGTTAGGGTCCCATGAACTCTATTCAGTGATATAGTTCGGCCAGTCTTGTGTAGGCTCAGTGCCAGTATCTAGAGTTGCTGTGAGTTCCTGATTGCTATGGCCCTGTTGAGTGTAGATTATTTCCTTTTTGTGTTTCTCCTTATCTTTCAGCTCTCTGAATTTTTCTAACTCCACTTGTGCAATTAAGCTTGATCCTTATAAAGGTGCTAAAATTTGTGTTCTTTTTCAGATTATTATTATTCCCTGCATATTGTACAGCCAAGGATCTCTCTGCATTCACCCCCATTTGCTTCAAAGAAAGTATTCTCTGATTAACTCTGAGAGAACCTTTTATCTACAAGTATAAAAATAGATACTTGGAAGGTGTTTTGATGCTCTTTCAGTTTACTTAGTAGTAGTATGTTCTCCCTGAAAAAAGCCTCATGTGGTTTGAAATGAGTTTACAGTTCTAGGCATTCATTCCACCATATAAGACAGGCCTTTAATGCACAATAAGAGTGAGTAGTTACCCCTAAAACAGTTGTGTCACTATTGTACATGAGTGCACTTCTTGCTAGACAGGTTGATATTGTGGTTAAGAAAGCAGATAGCTGAGTAGCAACATTGATACATTATTTTTATTATTAAATTGATTTATTTACACATTTTATGTCCCAATATCAGCCCCCCTTCTTCCAGTACCCCTTCACTCAGATTCTCTCCTATTTTTTCTTTGCTTCTCTGAGAGGGGGAAGCCCCACTCTGGGTATCACTCCCCACTCTCCCTTCTCCCCCACACATCAAGTCACTGCAGGACTAGACACATTCTCTTTTACTGAGGCCAGAAAAGGCAGTCCAATTAGGGGAATCCATAAGAAGGCAACAGATTCAGGGATAGCCCATGCTCCAGTTGTTGGAGGACCCACATGAAAACCAAGCTGAACATCCACTATGTATGCACAGGGAACCTGGGTCCAGACTATGTATGCTTTTTGGTTGGTGACTCAGTCTTTGCAAGCCCCCAAAGACCCAGGTTAGTTGATTCTCTTGGACCCCAGGTCCATCTTTCCTTCCTCCAACTCTCCTATATGACTTTGCAAACTCTATCTAATGTTTGAATATGGATCTCTGAACATGTTTCAGACAGCTGTTGTGTGGAACATTTCACAGGACAGTTATGCTAAGCTTCAGTCTGCTAGCATAAAAGAGTATCATTATTAGTGTCAAGGATTGGTGCTAGCTATAGGATAAGTCTCAATTTGGGTGAGTCATTGATTGGCCATTTCCTCTATGTCTGTTCTATAGTTGGCCCTGCACATCTTACAGGCAAGACACATTCTGGGTTTAAGATTGTGTAGGTGGCTGGATGGCTTTATATCCTCTCAGGGGAGGATACACACTCACTGATAAGTGAGTTTTTCCCTCTTTCTGACTCCTGTGATTATTTTGTTTCCCCCTTCTAAATGTGAAAGAAGCTTCCTTACTTGGGCCTTCCTGTTTGTCAAACTTCTTGTGGTCTGTGGATTGTATCCTAAGTATTCTGTAATTTTTTGGCTAAATATCCACTTATCAGTGAGTATATACCATGCATGTCCTTTGAGGTCTTGGTTACCTCAATCAGGATGGTATTTTCTAGTTCTGTCCATTTGATTGCAAAGTTTATGTTGTCCTCGTTTTTATTTAGTTATTCATTATTCATTTAATTATTTTTGTATATTTTAGGTATTTATATTTCAAATGTTATCCCCTTTTGCCTCTCCCAGCCCCCTCCCCCCTCCCCATGCTTCTATGAAGATGCTCCCACTCCATCCACCTACTCCCATCTCAACACCCTGGCATTTCCCTACACCAGGGAAATGAGCCTTCACAGGACCAAGGCCTTCTCCTTCAATTGATGTCAGACAATACCATCCTATGTTATACATACAGCTGGAACCATTGCACTCTTTGGTTCCTGGTTTAGTCTCTGGAAGCTCCTGGGGGTCTGGTTGGTTGATATTGTTGTTTCACTCTAGAAAAGCAAGAAATTAATCTTCTTTAAACAAACACAAAATAAGTTAGCTATAAAACATAATTCTACCCCGAACAACAAAAATAATAGGAAACAACAATCACTACTCCTTAATATCTCTTAATTTCAATGGACTCAATTCCCCCAATAAAATGATATAGACTAACAGACTGGATATATAGACAGGACCCAACATTTTGCTACATACAGGAAATATACCTCAGTGACAAAGACAGATACTATCTCAGAGTAAAAGGCTGGAAAACAATTTCCAAACAAATGGTCACAAGATACAAGCTGGAGTAGCCATTCTAATGTCAAACAAAATTGAATTTCAACCAAAAGTTATCAAAAAGGTAAGAAGGGATACTTCATATTCATCAAAGGAAATATCTACCAAGATGAACTCTCAATCCTAAACATCTATGATGCAAATGCAAGTACACCCACATTCATAAAAGAAACCTTACTAAAGTTTAAAGCATACATGGCAACACACAATAATAGTGGGAGACTTCAACACCTCACTCTCATTACAGATGATGGAAACAGAAACTAAACAGAGATATAGATAACCTAGCAGAAGTTATGAACCAAATGGATATAAGAGATAACTATAGAACATTTCATCCTAAATCAAAAGAATGTACCTTCTTCTCAGCACCTCATGGTACCTTCTCTAAAGTTGGCCATATAATCAGTCACAATACAGGCCTCAACAGATACAAGATTAAAATAATCCCAGGCATCCTATCAGATCACCATGGTCTAAGACTGGTCTTCAATATCAACAAAAACAAAAGAAAGTCCTCATATACATGGTATCTGAACATTGCTCTACTCAAATAACTTGATTCTTGTTTTTAATAGCTATACATCACTAGAATTTGGCATTTTTCCTATCCTGTACTATGAAAGTTAGCAACAAGGAAAGAAGTTTCCAGCTCAGTTCATGCCTGATTTCTCTACAGTTTATTAAACAGGGAGTTATACATTCAACAATAGTGCCTTATCAAATTGTTCTGGTATGAAAACCAGAGGAATGACAAGAACTTGCATTGTTTGGGAAGTGGGAAAAGGATTTCTGTGATTTCCAGATAGTATGTTTCCATATGGTTTTTCCATATGCTGTTTGTTTGAGTTAACTTCTCCTCTAATATAATTATCTCTGACATTACCTCATCCCCCTCCATGGCTAAATGCTCTCATTGTCATTTTGCTTTCTCTTTTGTCTTTTATAAATATGATATGATTCTTAGTCCCTTAAAATAACCTCCATATACACGTTATGTCCTTCTATTTTCTTGTTTTTAGATGTGTAAGTTAAATATACAAAACTAAATAATTAAAGCTAGAATCAAAATGTAAAAGAGCATGCCACATTTGTTTCTTTGCATTAGTTAACCTTATGCAGTATATTTTTTTAATATAATCACTTTACCTATAAATCTCATAATTTTATTTTCATAGCAGAATTATACTCCATTAAAATATTGTCACATCTTTTTATATTCTCCATTCATCAGTTGTTTGGCATGTAGGCTATTTCCATTTACTAGATACTGTGAATAGACTAGCAATGAACATGGCTGTGCCAGCATCTCAGAAGTAGAACACCATTGAGTATCTGCCAAGGAGAAATAGTACGTGATCCCATGGATTTTTTAATTTTTTTGAGAATCTCTCATATTGATTTCCAAAATAGCTAACCATTTTATGTTCTTACTAGGAGTGTGTAAATGTTCACTTTTTCCTATAGCTATGACATCATTTATTGTCATTTGTATCCTGTATGATATCCATATGACTGAAATGATGTAGACTCTTAAAATAGTTTTCCTTTGCATTTTTGATGGGTAAGGATTTTATATGCTTTTTACATATTTCTAACTATAAGAAATGGAAAAACTGGTGTAGATACTAATACAGATGTTAATGGAAAGAAAAAGTGACTAGGATAATAATAAGAAAGACCAAATTGCAAGTACAGACTTCTCAAGGGAGAGTCACAATTAAATCTTAATATTAGCTATATATACCATTTTAGGTGACTCTCAAGTTATGGCTTAAAATATTTCTAAAAAATATTTCTTTTAATTTTCTTTTCTCTCATTTAGAAAAAAAAGAGATTATAGAATGACTTCGGAGGTGCCTTGTATATGCTGATACTATCTGACTAGGCAGAAGGTGGAACCTCAAGGTTTGTACAAAGGCTTTATGAGTATTCTTTTACTGTACATGGAGTTTATAGAAGAAATCCAAGAAATCTACTACATAAACCTTAAGCAAATGTTGTTAAAAAGTTTATATTACAATTTATGATCCTAAGCTGGTGAAAGTAGCTTCAACTATACTTAGGTTAGGGGTTCCTTTTTCTTCTGTCCCCATAGTTTTCTTTCCTAGCCTCAATTTTATAAACTTTTGAGATGTTCACAAAGTTATGTCTTCATGACAGAACAGAGGTAGAATTCAGAAACCAATCTTTTGACTATAAATCATTTACGGAAAAAATTAAAAAGAACCAAAGAAAAGCAAAACACAAACTTGTAAAAATAGTCACAGGTTACAAAGAAGAAATGACATTCCTTACATGGGCTTCAAAAAAATCCCTGCTACCTCAAACTGCCTCTCATTTACATGCCATTTTAAATCATAAGATGCCAATCAAAAGAGAATAAGATTTCTCCATAAGATTAGCATGTCACTAAAAATTTGGGACCTGGGGGTTGACAGATAATTGTGAAGGATGGTTTATTCTCAGTGATCCATAAATCCACTAATGAGATCTAAGAATACGACTCCTGCGTATATAGTCTAAGTTTTCTCTGTACCATCTTTTTTTCAAAGATTATTGATAGTCTCAGTGAACTGATTGCAAACTGCTGTTAAAATTTATTGACCTTGCATTATAGTTTTCTTTTTTTCTGTGATTAACACCTTAACTAAAGAAAGCATTTATCAGTCTAACACTTCCAGGTAATATAGGAAGTCAGGGCAGGAACTCAGGGCAGAAATCCAGAAGTAGAAAACATGGAGGAATAGTGCTCACTGGCTAGCTTGCTGCTTAGCTAGTTTTCTTTAACGATACTGGGCCACTTGCATAAAGATGATACTACCAGCAGTGGGTATATTTTTCCTACATTATCAATTAAGATAACCCTTCATAGACATGTCTACAAACTAACATTACTCAATTGAGACTTCATTTTCAGGTCATTCTAGGATGTGTTGACAGTTAATGCTATCTAGGACATCATGAATGTTAGGATATGTTTCAGACCCTTCTATTTTTTCAGTAAACTTCCATTATGTCAGATTTGGTATTGTGTGTTATTCTCTGCACTGTAGTACCACATTTATCTTACAAATTGACAATTGTATATCCTTAAATTTATTTTTTGAGATTGCTTATATTTAAGGTTTCCTGCCATTCAATATGTACTCAAGATTGGCTTCTATAACTTCTTTAGCAAAACACATGTTGAATCCCAAGATTTCTGAAATATTAGTTATTCGACAATGAGTCTTCCATCTCCAAAAGCTGGATTTCTTTCTATTAATTTAGCTTGCTTAGGAGACAGAATAAATTTCAGTGTCCTAGTCCTTGGCTAGCATACATGAGGCCTTATGTTCAATTTTTAGCATAGCAAATAAACAATAAAAAGCAATGAAAGCCTTAGGTCTTTTAAATTTTAATTCAGCAATATATTTTCTATTTCAGATACTTTTTGTATGTTATTATTTAAATTTGTTTTTTTGTTATTTTTACTATTGGATATTTTTATTTATATTCCACATGTTTGTAACAAAATATTTATTTCTTCTGCAAGTTCTACAAAGAGAACTTATTACAATTTTCAAAATTACAATTTCTATATTGTGAAACTACTGAGTTGCAAGTGCTGATTAAACCTTCCAAATTTGCTTAACTCATTAACTAACTCTGTTAGTATTTTATGGACTTTTGGGACCTTTTTGAATATATGACTATGTCACCCAAAAATAGAGAAATTTTATTAATTTCATGTAGGGCACCCTCCAGTGGTGAACAACGGTACTGCGCATGCGCAGGTTTTGCACCTGGTGTCAGTTGGCCGTTAATATGCTAATGAGGGGTGGTACCATGCTAGTGAGGTGATTCATTCTCCGCCAATCCCTGGAGGACAAGTAGTGGGGTGATAGTGGGGTGATCCGTGCCCCACCAATCCCTGAGAGATTATTGGCATACTGTTGTGTATATAAGGCGAGCGACTTTGCCGCTCGTGGTCCCCTGTCCCTGTTCAAGAGAGCTGTACAGTAAAGGCTTGTTTGCAGAACAATCCTGTTGCCGCGCATCGTTCTTACTGGCGAGACGTTGGGCACGCGACAAGTGGTGCTGAAACCCGGGAACCAACATCGCCGGTGCCGAGGGGACCCTTCAGTGTGCTGAAGAGGATTCAGAACTGCAAGAAGGTAAATTAAAAGGTAAGCTTCGAGAGGCATGCCCCTTTTTGGAAGAGAGCATGTCAGAAACGGAGCGGAGTGAGAAATTAGGAGCGCACAAAAAGAAAAAAGGTTACTAAAACAAAAGTGAAAGAGATACAAAAGGCGGAAGAAATGCATTGGAGGAAAAATAGGGTACCCGGAGGACGTAAGTACAAGTCATCCGGAGAGGATACTTTGTATCCATTAAAAGAATTAGAAGCCTTAGAACTGGCTGGCAGTGACTCTGAGCAAGAGTTGTCAGAGTTGGAGGAGGAGGAATTATAGGAAGAGGCAGCCAGATATAAGGAAGAAAGATATGGGCCTAGGTGGAGAGCCACTGTGAAGAAACCGAAAGTTATGGATCCTTTCTGGGCAAGGCTGGTAATTTTGTTTCTTTTTTTCTTTGTGTGGGATAGAGAAGCCACAGACGGCAAGCTTAAGCCCGGACCAAAACCTCTTTGGCGAATGGTCCCAGCCTGCTTAGAGGATAAACGATGTGAGGAAGCCGTTAGAGCCGTTAGGACAGGTCAGAGGGTCCTTGCAGAGCAACAAAGTATGTCAGAGGGAGAAAAGGTCTTGAAAGAAAAAAAGAAAAGAAAAGGAGATAAAAGGAACAGAGAGAAGGCAGAGATAAAAAAAAAGAGGATAATCAGAACCAGGAAACAAATAAGATATATTCTTCTTTAAAAACCTTGACCTTAGAAATGTCAATCTAGAAAGCATCACCGACAGCTTAGAGAAAGTGAAAGTAAAGATAGAACCATCAGGTCCCGGGCCTCCCGCAGAGCAACAAAAGGATGCGCAGGACTAGACCTCAGTTCCACCACCAGACTCATATTGACCCCTCGAATGGGAACTCAGGTGGTGGATACAGATTTTAAAGGCCCCAGTAAGCAGAATTCAGAAGGATCACAGAAATTGAAAGCATGTGCAAAGATAAAGATTTGGGGTAGTGGTAGTGGTCAAAAGGGGACAAGGTAATAATGGTAAAATGTTTTTGTGTATGTGTTCTTTTAGAGTTATGTTAAAATCTAGAGAAGCAAAGTCGATTCTCATAGATGCTTTTAGTCTTTGGACCCTGACTAGAGACAGTTTACACCCTAGACAAGAGAGAGAATGGGGTTGAGAAAAACAGTCCTCCCGAACTCTCCACAGATGCTTTGGCAAAAGAAGGAAATGAGCTTAAACTTTTTGGAGCTCTCCTGGGAACAGAAGGAGATGGGAGACGTCTTGCCTCCTTGCTGGCTCCTATTGGAGAAGTGCTTATTTCTGGTTCTGGGTTCTTTAGGCAGGATGTCTGGGTCCCTTTGGTGGAACACCATCCAGTTCTTTTCCTCTGTGTCTATTGTCTGTCCTTGGTGCACCAAGCTGTCCATGTATATCAATTTATGTCTGGGTTTTTCTTCTTGTTGTTTGAATGTTTTGTGTTGCATGTTTAAAAGAAAAGGTTAAAATTTTAAATGCTGGTTGATTCACCCATTGATGTAGCTTTAACTCCTTTCAAGAAAGGAACAAATAAATAAAAAGTTTCAATTGGCTTTTGGAGCCGGCATCTGTAGCTAGAAGCCTAAGTCGGCTGGGCAAGCTCCCCAGGGGGCTGGCTAAATGTTTATACTAGCCTATCCTAAAGACACCAGGAGCTTCACAGCTTCTAAGGTAATGGAACTGATGGCTGTCTCTCTTAGAAAAATCTTTGACTGTGATTATTGGACTCAACAGGTGACAAGGTGTTTCTCTTAAAACTACAGCTAGAAAAAGTAAAAATGGTGATTGATTTAAATATTAAAGGTATGTGTAGCCACTTCATTTTTGTTTCTGATTGGTTTTAAATGTATAAATATTCTCTACATGCCTTGGTTATGGACTATTGGCTTTTAAGTTATTGGATATGGTTAAAAAAAAATGTAACATTGGTAACAGAAAGTTGAAATAAAACTGTTAATTTGGATGGAGTCATTCTAGATAACACGTGGCATGAGCCAATCTAGGGAAACAGGTCTAAATTGGGATGATATTTTTATGGAAATCTTATCCTAGAAACCAGGCTTCTAAAAGATTTTAAGGCAATGTCTCTTTGTTGAGACATTGGAGACCGCACCATCATGTGTTCATATGTAGGAATTGGCAGTCAAACCTTGTAGCATGAAGGATAGACTCGGTGTTTTGGAGACTGGATTTTGGGATGATGAGGCTGATCTCGAGGAAGAGGCTGCTCAGTGTGAGAGGTAGAGATATGAAGATTGTGGCACCCTAGAAGCGGCCTATGCGAAAGTGGTTAAAGGTGCTTGAAAACAATCAATTGTTCCTAGCACCTGAAAAGGTTCAAATGGGCCAAATGGGAGAATATTTAGGAACTAAAATCACTCCTCATAGTATTTCCCCTCAGAAAATTGAATTACGAAAAGATCATTTAAAAACATTAAATGACTTTCAAAAATTACTAGGAAGCATAAATTGGATTTGACCCTATATTAAAATGCCCAATGTAGATTTACAACCAGTTTATGAGATCCTGAAAGGGGATTCTCAGCTTACTTCACCCCATGTTTTAACCAAGGAAGCACAATTATCCTTGAGGAAAGTAGAAGAAAGATTAGAAAAGGCAATGCTAAGAAGGTACAAGGAAAAGGAAGATCTGCTTTTGTGTATACTGAGAACCTTTCGTCAGCCTACAGGAGTGCTATGGCAACAAGGTCCACTTCTTTGGATTTATCCCCATATTTCTCCTAATAAGACCCTTGAATATTACCCTTCTGCTGTTGCACAGTTTGCTGTGTTAGGCGTTAAATCTTGTATTCAGCATTTTGGTATTTTACCCAAGAAAATTATTATACCATATACAACTGCTCAGATAGAAACATTGTGTGCCTTGATAGATGATTGGGCCATATTATGCTGTAGTTTTGGTGGAGAGTTTGACAATCATTATCCTAAGGATCCTTTGCTACAATATTTACTGAACACCCAACGATCTTTCCTAAGATCACTGCCTTAGAACCTTTGCCGGGAGCGTTAGATATTTATACAGATGGCTCCAAAACAGGTGTAGGTGCCTATATGGTTGATTCTCAAGAACCAGTATTAATTCAATACAGTCCAGGTACCCCCCAAACAGAATGTAAAATTGTATTGGAAGTTTTTAAAAGATTTCATGATTCTTTTAATTTAATTTCTGACTCTGCTTATGTAGTTAATGCTGTGCGCTCACTTGAAATTGCAGGGCCAATTCGGTCGAGTAGTAATTGATGTCAAATTCTTTAGAATTACAAAAATTTGATTTGGGGCCAGAAAAATAAAAATTTTTATACAACATATTCGAGCCCATACTAATTTGCCTGGTCCCATGACCAGTAATAACACCCTGGTGGATGCTAGTACTCGTAGAGAGTTTATTTTTCATGCCGCTCCGGTTGATCTCGCTAGAGAATTTCATCAAAAGTTTCATGTACCTGCCTTTACTCTTCAACAAAAATTTAAAATCTCTAGAGCTGCAGCTCGTGATGTGGTGTTACGTTGCCAAAATTGTGTTCAATTTCACCACCCTCCTCATGTGGGGATTAACCCTCGTGGTCTGATCCCGCTAAAACTTTGGCAGATGGATGTCACACACATATCTCAATTTGGAAATTTAAAATATGCTCATGTTTCTGTTGATACCTGTTCCGGTATTATACACGCTACTCTGATGACTGGTGAAAAGGCTCGTAATGCCATTAGCCATTGCTTAGAGGCATGGGCAGCCTGGGGAAAGCCTGATAGTCTCAAGACAGACAACGGGCCTGCCTACACTGCAAAGTCCTTTCAGGCATTTTGCCAGACAATGCAGGTCGGTCATACTACAGGCTTACCATACAATCCCCAGGGTCAAGGAATTGTGGAAAGAGTACATTGTACCTTAAAAGAGCTAATACAAAAACAAAAAGAGGGAATTGCCAGCGGCCAAACACCAAAAGGACAACTTTCTTTGGCTCTTTTTACTCTAAATTTCTTAATTTTGGATGCGCATGGCCACTCTGCCGCGGATCGCCATGCTACTACTACACCCACAATGCAGAAGTAAAGTGGAAGGCTGTCTTAACTGATGAATGGCGTGGCCCAGATCCCGTGATTTCGAGATCTGGGGGAGCGATTTGTGTTTTCAGAATCAAGAAAATCCAATTTTGGTGCCGAGCACTTGACTAAAATTGCCTTCTGCTCTTCCTGAAGATGAGACTACGAACCCTACTATTATTACTGGGAATGGTAATACAGGTTAATTCGCTCACCCTGTGGGCTATTGCCAGATCCTGGCCAGTACCCATGCCAGTTCATAGCAATTCTACTGTTTTGAGAATAAGACTTGCAAGCATAATCTCTGGCCTTGGTTTCAATGAATGCTGTCCAATGAGCAAGGGGCATATATAATCCTGACACCCTTTGCTAGGTTGATGGGTGAGAACTTCGTGCTGTATAATGTTTCAGCTACAAGAAAAAATGATACCAGGTTGACCAATATTCAATATAATAACCTCTTGGCAAATAATACTGCCACTAGTACTCCAGTATGTGTTAGATCACCTTTTTTCTTTCTGATAAGCACTAATGTAAGCAGTGGTGCTTTAAATTGTAATAGCTCTGATGTAGTCTGCTATTTAGCTGAATGCTGGGATGGCACCAATGACACAGCAGTGATAGTTAAGATTCCCTCCTTTGTGCCAATCCCAGTGGAGGCAAACCCAGATAGCTTTCCTATTCTTAATTTGCTGAGAACCAAAAGAAATTTTGGAATTACGGCAACCATAATTTCAGCCATTGTGCTGTCTGCTGCCGCAGCTACCACTGCTGCTATTGCTATGACTAATCAAATACAGACGGCTGAGACTGTAAATCAGATTGTATAAAGAACTGCAGTGGCGCTAGAGTACAAGAAGAACTTAATACCCATTTGGCATCTGGCCTTCTATTAGCCAATCAAAGGATAGATTTAGTTCAAGAACAAATTGAAGCACTGTATCATATGACACAGCTGTCTTGCGATTCCTCCCTTAGAGGTTTATGCATTACTCCTTTGCAAGCTAACTTTTCTCAGCATTCTCAACAGAGCAAAGAAATCTCGAATTATCTGAAAGGAAACTGGTCCATGAAAGCAGAGCAACTATCAAGACAATTGCTGATGCAGATTGCTGTCCTCAACAGCACTAGGCTGGACCCCATCACAATAGAAGACTTTACCTTATGGGTGACCAATGCTTTCTCCTTTTTTTTTTTTTTTTTTAAACGTTTCTTTTTTTTTTCTTTTTTTTTTTTTATTAACTTGAATATTTCTTATATACATTTCGAAAGTGTTATTCCCTTTCCGGTTTCAGACAACCATGCCCTCCCCTCCCCTTCCTTATGGGTGTTCCCCTCCTCATCCTCCCCCCATTACCACCTTCCCCCCAACAATCACGTTCACTGGGGGTCCAGCCTTGGCAGGACCAAGGGCTTCCCCTTCCACTGGTGCTCTTACTAGGTTATTCATTGATACCTATGAGGTCAGAGTCCAGGGTCAGTCCATGTATAGTCTTTAGGTAGTGGCTTAGTCCCTGGAAGCTCTGGTTGCTTGGCATTGTTGTACATGTGGGGTCTCGAGCCCCTTCAAGCTCTTCCAGTTCTTTCTCTGATTCCTTCAACGGGGGTCCTATTCTCAGTTCAGTGGTTTGCTGCTGGCATACGCCTCTGTGTTTGCTGTATTCTGGCTGTATCTCTCAGGAGCGATCTACACTTCTGCACTTCTTTGCTTCATCCATCTTGTCTAATTCGGTGGCTGTATATATATGGGCCACATGTGGGGCAGGCTCTGAATGGGTGTCGCTTCAGTCTCTGTTTTAATCTTTGCCTCTCTCTTCCCTGCCAAGGGTATTCTTTTTCCCCTTTTAAAGAAGGAGTGAAGCATTCACATTTTGATCATCCGTCTTGAGTTTCATTTGTTCTAGGCATCTAGGGTAATTCATGCATTTGGGCTAATAGCCACTTATCAATGAGTGCATACCATGTATGTCTTTCTGTGATTGGGTTAGCTCACTCAGGATGATATGTTCCAGTTCCAACCATTTGCCATTTAATTTCATAAAGTCGTTGTTTTTGATAGCTGAGTAATATTCCATTGTGTAGATGTACCACATTTTCTGTATCCATTCCTCTGTTGAAGGGCATCTGGGTTCTTTCCAGCTTCTGGCTATTATAAATAAGGCTATGAACATAGTGGAGCACATGTCTTTTTTAAATGTTGGGGCATCTTTTGGGTATATGCCCAAGAGAGGTATAGCTGGATCCTCAGGCAGTTCAATGTCCAATTTTCTGAGGAACCTCCAGACTGATTTCCAGAATGGTTGTACCAGTCTGCAACCCCACCAACAATGGAGGAGTGTTCCTCTTTCTCCACATCCTCGCCAGCATTTGCTGTCACCTGAGTTTTTGATCTTAGCCATTCTCACTGGTGTGAGGTGAAATCTCAGGGTTGTTTTAAGCCATTTCCGATGACTAAAGATGTTGAACATTTCTTTAGGTGTTTCTCAGCCATTCGGCATTCCTCAGCTGTGAATTCTTTGTTTAGCTCTGAACCTCATTTTTTAATAGGGTTATTTGTCTCCCTGCGGTCTAACTTTTTGAGTTCTTTGTATATTTTGGATATAAGGCCTCTATCTGTTGTAGGATTGGTAAAGATCTTTTCCCAATCTGTTGGTTGCCGTTTTGTCCTAACCACAGTGTCCTTTGCCTTACAGAAGCTTTGTAGTTTTATGAGATCCCATTTGTCGATTCTTGATCTTAGAGCATAAGCCATTGGTGTTTTGTTCAGGAAATTTTTTCCAGTGCCCATGTGTTCCAGATGCTTCCCTAGTTTTTCTTCTATTCGTTTGAGTGTGTCTGGTTTGATGTGGAGGTCCTTGATCCACTTGGACTTAAGCTTTGTACAGGGTGATAAGCACAGATCAATCTGCATTCTTCTACATGTTGACCTCCAGTTGAACCAGCACCATTTGCTGAAAATGCTATCTTTTTTCCATTGGATGGATTTGGCTCCTTTGTCAAAAATCAAGTGACCATAGGTGTGTGGGTTCATTTCTGGGTCTTCAATTCTGTTCCATTGGTCTGTCTGTCTGTCTCTGTACCAATACCATGCAGTTTTTATCACTATTGCTCTGTAATACTGCTTGAGTTCGGGGATAGTGATTCCCCCGGAAGTCCTTTTATTGTTGAGGATAGTTTTAGCTATCCTGGGTTTTTTGTTATTCCAGATGAATTTGCAAATTGTTCTGTCTAACTCTTTGAAGAATTGGATTGGTATTTTGATGGGGATTGCATTGAATCTGTAGATCGCTTTTGGTAGAATGGCCATTTTTAATATATTAATCCTGCCAATCCATGAGCATGGGAGATCTTTCCATCTTCTGAGGTCTTCTTCAATTTCTTTCTTCAGAGTCTTGAAGTTCTTGTTGTACAAATCTTTTACTTGCTTGGTTAAAGTCACACCGAGGTACTTTATATTATTTGGGTCTATTATGAAGGGTGTCGTTTCCCTAATTTCTTTCTCGGCTTGTTTCTTTTTGTAGAGGAAGGCTACTGATTTATTTGAGTTAATTTTATACCCAGCCACTTTGCTGAAGTTGTTTATCAGCTTTAGTAGTTCTCTGGTGGAACTTTTGGGATCACTTAAATATACTATCATATCATCTGCAAATAGTGATATTTTGACTTCTTCTTTTCCGATCTGTATCCCCTTGACCTCCTTTTGTTGTCTGATTGCTCTGGCTAGAACTTCAAGAACTATATTGAATAAGTAGGGAGAGAGTGGGCAGCCTTGTCTAGTCCCTGATTTTAGTGGGATTGCTTCAAGTTTCTCTCCATTTAGTTTAATGTTAGCCACTGGTTTGCTGTATATGGCTTTTACTATGTTTAGGTATGGGCCTTGAATTCCTATTCTTTCCAGGACTTTTATCATGAAGGGGTGTTGAATTTTGTCAAATGCTTTCTCAGCATCTAATGAAATGATCATGTGGTTTTGTTCTTTCAGTTTGTTTATATAATGGATCACGTTGATGGTTTTCCAGATATTAAACCATCCCTCGTGCCTGGGATGAAGCTTCACTTGATCATGGTGGATGATTGTTTTGATGTGCTCTTGGATTGGTTTGCCAGAATTTTGTTGAGTATTTTTAGCCGATGTTCATAAGGGAAATTGGTCTGAAGTTTCTTTCTTTGTTGGGTCTTTGTGTGGTTTAGGTATAAGAGTAATTGTGGCTTCATAGAAGGAATCGTAGTGCTCCATCTGTTTCAATTTTGTGGAATAGTTTGATAATATTGGTATGAGGTCTTCTATGAAGGTCTGATAGAATTCTGCACTAAACCTGTCTGGACCTGGGCTCTTTTTGGTTGGGAGACCTTTAATGACTGCTTCTATTTCCTTAGGAGTTATGGGGTTGTTTAACTGGTTTATCTGTTCCTGATTTAACTTCGGTACCTGGTATCTGTCTAGGAAATTGTCCATTTCCTGTAGATTTTCAAGTTTTGTTGAATATATGCTTTTATAGTAAGATCTGATGATTTTTTGAATTTCCTCTGAATCTGTAGTTATGTCTCCCTTTTCATTTCTGATTTTGTTAATTTGGACACACTCTCTGTGTCCTCTCGTTAGTCTGGCTAGGGGTTTATCTATCTTGTTGATTTTCTCAAAGAACCAACTTTTGGTTCTGTTGATTCTTTCTATGGTCCTTTTTGTTTCTACTTGGTTGATTTCAGCTCTGAGTTTGATTATTTCCTGCCTTCTACTCCTCCTAGGTGTATTTGCTTCTTTTTGTTCTAGAGCTTTTAGGTGTGCTGTCAAGCTGCTGACATATGCTCTTTCCTGTTTCTTTCTGCAGGCACTCAGCTTATGAGTTTTCCTCTTAGCACAGCTTTCATTGTGTCCCATAAGTTTGGGTATGTTGTACCTTCATTTTCATTAAATTCTAAAAAGTTTTTAATTTCTTTCTTTATTTCTTCCTTGACCAGGTTATCATTGAGTAGAGCATTGTTCAATTTCCACGTATATGTGAGCATTCTTCCCTTATTGTTATTGAAGACCAGCTTTAGGCCGTGGTGGTCCGATAGCACGCATGGGATTATTTCTATCTTTCTGTACCTGTTGAGGCCCTTTTTTTGACCAATTATATGGTCAATTTTGGAGAAAGTACCATGAGGAGCTGAGAAGAAGGTATATCCTTTTGCTTTAGGATAGAACGTTCTATAAATATCTGTTAAGTCCATTTGGCTCATGACTTCTCTTAGTCTGTCTACGTCTCTGTTTAAATTCTGTTTCCATGATCTGTCCATTGATGAGAGTGGAGTGTTGAAATCTCCTACTATTATTGTGTGAGGTGCAATGTGTGTTTTGAGCTTTAGTAAGGTTTCTTTTATGTATGTAGGTGCCCTTGTATTTGGGGCATATATATTTAGGATTGAGAGTTCATCTTGGTGGATTTTTCCTTTGATGAATATAAAGTGTCCTTCCTTATCTTTTTTGATGACTTTTAGTTGAAAATTGATTTTATTTGATATTAGAATGGCTACTCCAGCTTGCTTCTTCCGACCATTTGCTTGGAAAGTTGTTTCCCAGCCTTTCACTCTTAGGTAGTGTCTGTCTTTGTCTCTGAGCTGTGTTTCCTGTAGGCAGCAGAATGCAGGGTCCCTTATGTATCCAGTTTGTTAATCTATGTCTTTAATTGGGGAGTTGAGGCCATTGATGTTGAGAGATATTAAGGAATAGTGATTATTGCTTCCTGTTATATTCATATTTGGATGTGAGGTTATGTTTGTGTGCTTTTCTTCTCTTTTGTTTTGTTGCCAAGACGATTAGTTTCTTGCTTCTTCTAGGGTATAGCTTGCCTCCTTATGTTGGGCTTTACCATTTATTATCCTTTGTAGTGCTGGATTTGTAGAAAGATATTGTGTAAATTTGGTTTTGTCATGGAATATCTTGGTTTCTCCATCTATGTTAATTGAGAGTTTTGCAGGATACAGTAGCCTGGGCTGGCATTTGTGTTCTCTTAGGGTCTGTATGACTTCAGTCCAGGATCTTCTGGCCTTCATAGTTTCTGGTGAAAAGTCTGGTGTGATTCTGATAGGTCTGCCTTTATATGTTACTTGACCTTTTTCCCTTACTGCTTTTAGTATTCTTTCTTTATTTTGTGCGTTTGGTGTTTTGACTATTATGTGACGGGAGGTGTTTCTTTTCTGGTCCAATCTATTTGGAGTTCTGTAGGCTTCTTGTATGCCTATGGGTATCTCTTTTTTAGGTTAGGGAAGTTTTCTTCTATGATTTTGTTGAAGATATGTACTGTCCTTTGAGCTGGGAGTCTTCACTCTCTTCTATACCTATTATCCTTAGGTTTGATCTTCTCATTGAGTCCTGGATTTCCTGTATGTTTTGGACCAGTAGCTTTTTCCTTTTACATTATCTTTGACAGTTGAGTCAATGATTTCTATGGAATCTTCTGCTCCTGAGATTCTCTCTTCCATCTCTTGTATTCTGTTGGTGAAGCTTGTATCTACAGCTCCTTGTCTCTTCTTTTTGTTTTCTATATCCAGTGTTATTTCCATGTGTTCTTTCTTGATTGCTTCTATTTCCTTTTTTAATTCCTTCAACTGTTTGATTGTGTTTTCCTGGAATTCTTTCAGGGATTTTTGTGATTCCTCTCTGTAGGCTTCTACTTGTTTATTAATGTTTTCCTGTGTTTCTGTAAGGGAGTTCTTCATGTCTTTTTTGAAGTCCTCCAGCATCATGATCAAATATGATTTTGAAACTAGATCTTGCTTTTCTGGTGTGTTTGGATATTCCATGTTTGTTTTGGTGGGAGAATTGGGCTCCGATGATGTCATGTAGTCTTGGTTTCTGTTGCTTGGGTTCCTGCGCTTGCCTCTCGCCATCAGATTATCTCTAGTGTTACTTTGTTCTGCTATTTCTGACAGTGTCTAGACTGTCCTATAAGCCTGTGTGTCAGGAGTGCTGTAGACCTGTTTTACTGTTTTCTTTCAGCCAGTTATGGGGACAGAGTGTTCTGCTTTCGTGCGTGTAGTTTTTCTCCTCTACAGGTCTTCAGCTCTTCCTGTGGGCCTGTGTCTTGAGTTCACCAGGCAGGTCACTTGCAGCAGAAAAGTTGGTCTTACCTGTGGTCCCGAGGCTCAAGTTCGCTTGCGGGGTGCTGCCCACGGGCTCTCCGAGGCGGCAGCAACCAGGAAGATCTGCGCCGCCCCTTCCGGGAGCCTCCGTGCACCAGGGTTCAAGATGGATTCTGGTGCTTTCCTCTGGAATCAGTAATGTGTGCAGAGAGCAGTCTCTTCTGGTTTCACAGGCGTGTCTGCCTCTCTGAAGGATTAGCTCTCCCTCCCAGGGGATTTGAGTGCAGAGAACTGTTTATCCGGTCTGTTTCCTTCAGGTTCTTGGCGGTGTCTCAGGCAGGGGTCCTGCCGCTCCTGGGCCCTCCCCCACAGGAACCCAGAGGCCTTGTACAGTTTCCTCTTGGGCCAGGGATGTGGGCAGGGGTGGGCAGTGTTGGTGGTCTCTTCCGCTCTGCAGCCTCAGGAGTGTGCACCTGACCAGGCGGTAAGGTCTCTCTCCCAAGGGGTCTGAGAGCAGAGAGCTGCTGCGGGCCGGGATCCGCGGGTGTGGGACTTCCGGTAAACACAGGACGTGCCCGGTCCTAGAGGAATTCTGCCTCTGTTTGTCCCGATTCCACCAGGCAAATCACTTGCAGCAGATAAGTTAGTCTTACCTGTGGTCCCGAGGCTCAAGTTCGCTCGCGGGGTGCTGCCCACGGGCTCTCAGCGGCGGCAGCGACCAGGAAGAGCTTCGCCGCCCCTTCCGGGAGCCCCAGTGCACCAGGGGCCCAGATGGGTTCTGGTGATTTCCTCTGGCATCAGTCATGTGTGCAGAGAGCAGTCTCTTCTGGGTTCTCGCAGGCGTGTCTGCCTCTCTGAAGGTTTAGCCTCCCTCCCACGGGATTTGGGTGCAGAGAACTGTTTATCCGGTCTGTTTCCTTCAGGTTCCGGCGGTGTCTCAGCACTTTCTCCTTTTTTTAAGGAGTGGGCTGGCATGTTTGCCTGGGGGAGCTATTGTCCTCCTGGGATGCGGAATAGATCTCTGGCTTATTGGTCGCTTAAAAAGAGAACATGCCAGACACAAAGTGGTTGTTTACCAGGCTATGACCGCCATCAAAAAGGGTGTTCTCCCAACATATGGCTGGCCTTTGAAAGATTAAGAGTTCGCTTTAGATCATTTTTTTTGTCACTGTCATGTGGAGTCATTGTATCCAGAGACAGGCAACTTTCCTCGAGCTCGGACCAACCTAAGACATGGGGCCGGTGTCGATAGGGTAACTCTACGAAGGGTAAGGCCGAGTTTGGATGAGAACGACCTAAGACAGGAGCAATGACAAGATTGAGGTGACACCCAGATCTAGACCAGTCATTTTATTAAACAAAAAAGGGGGAGACTTGTTGCGTGCCCAACGTCTCACCAGTAAGAATGACGCGCGGCAACAGGATTCTTCTGCAAACAAGCCTTTACTGTACAGCTCTCTTGAACAGGGACAGGGGACCACGAGCGGCAAAGTCGCTCGCCTTATATACACAACAGTATGCTAATAATCTCTCAGGAATTGGTGGGCACGGGTCACCCCACTATCACCCCACTACTTGTCCTCCAGGGATTGGCGGAGAATGAATCACCTCACTAGCATGGTACCGCCCCTCATTAGCATATTAACGGCCAACTGACACCAGGTGCAAAACCTGCACATGCGCAGTACCGTTGTTCACCACTGGAGGGCGCCCTACAATTTCAGTGTAATTTGAATTTATGTATGTCTACATGTGTGCATGTATGTATGTATGTATGTATGTATGTATGTATGTATGCATGTATGCATGGCAGTATGTGTTTAATCTATCAACTATGTCTCGAACATCCAGTTTTAGAATACTAGTAATGGATACAAGCATTTATATCTAATTGCCACAACTAAATGAATGCTATATTTTTCTTGATAGTCTTTCTTACTGAGACTTCTTTCATCTTATAACATATGGAAAACTTTGGAGAGTGTCATATGTTGAGTTGAAAGGAATACATTCTGCATTTGTTCAGGGCAGTGATCTGTATAGATTTGCTATGCTTATTTGATTTATTGTATTGTTCATCATTCGATCCTCTTGACTTCTTCTGTCTTGTTGATATATGCATTTGCCTGTTCTTTCTGAGCCCACTCCGAAATTGCTTTTTAAATCTGTTTCTACAGCAATTTCTTCTTTGCAAGATTGTTTCTTACATTTATCAAGAAACATTTCCAGCCTCTCACCACAAGTATAAGACATTCCTACATTTGTAGATATTTTCAAATGTTGCACATTTTCTTAGATTCAAAGGCTCATTAATTTGACAAGAAAGGTACTAGTGACAGAGCCCATTAATTAACAGAAATTTATTTTCTCCCACTCATGGATCATAGAAGTTAGAAGAGAAAGTATTTTCAGGATGTGTATCTTCCAAGGCTTCTTCATTTGATTTGTAAACTGCCATTTCCTCTGTATGTCTTCAGTCTTTGCAGAAATCTATCCAAAATTCTTATTTAAAACAATCACAGATTAGGAGCCAACCTAGTGACTTTATCTTAATTACTTTTTAGAATACCTATGTGTAAATACAATTATAATCTAAGATATTAAGATTCTACCCTGTGCATCTGAAAATGTGAAAAAAATAAATATCAAACCTCTCTGTTTTCTGGAAAATAAAGGTCTTAATGAAAGATGATATTAAATGTTCTAGGTATTAGAAAACAGACTTCAATTAGTCCAGTTTCACTATATACTTTCAGAAATCTATTATTATGCATATGAATATTTATAAATACTAAATCTTCTTTTCTTTAATGTTTATTAATAATTTATCATACTTTTTATTTATTGAATATATTTTTATTTCTTTACATTTCAAATGTTATCTGCTTTCCTGGTTTCCCATCCATAAACCCGCTATCACACACCCCTTCTTCCATGATGGTGTTCCTCTACCCATCTAGCTACCTCTACCCACATACCTGCCCTGATATTCCTCAACACAGGGGAGTCCAGCCACGGCATGGACAAGGGCTTCTCCTCCTATTGGTGCCCAACAAGGCCATCCTCTGCTACATATGCAGCTGGAGTCATGGGTCTGCCCATGTGTATACTTTGGATGATGGTTTAGTGCATAGGAGCTCAGGTTGGTTGGTATTGTTGTTCTTATGGGGTTGCAAGTCCCTCCAATTATTTCTCTAACTCCTCCAAGGGGACCCCATACTCAGTGCAATGGTTGCCTGCTAGAGTCTGTCTCTGTATTTGTCATGCTCTGGCAGAGTCTGTAAGGAGAGAGCTATATCAGGGTCCTGTCAGCATTGACTTCTTGGCATCAGCAATATTGTCTGGGTTTGGTGGCTGTATGTATATGGGCTGGAACCCCAGGTGGGGCAGGCCCTGGATAGCCTTTCCTTCAGTCTCTGCTGTAAACTTTGTCTTGCTATCTGCTCCTATGAATATTTTTGTTTCCCTTTCTAAGAAGGACTAAAGCATCCATAGTTTGGTCATCCTTCTTGAGCTTCATGTGGTCTGTGGATTGTATATTGGGTAATCCGAGTATTTTGTGTATTTTGGCCTAATATCCACTTATCAGTGAGTGCATACCATGTGTGATTTTTGGTGTTTGTGTTACCTCACTCAGGATAATATTTTCCAGTTCCATCCATTTGCCTATGAATTTCATGAAGTCATTGTTTTTAATAACTATGTAACACTCCATTGTGTAAATGTACCACATTTTCTGTATCCATTCCTCTGTTGAGGGACATCTGGGTTCTTTCCAGCTTTAGGTATTATAAATAAGGTTGCTATGAATGTAGTCGAGCATGTGTCCTTGTTGTAGGGTGGAGCATCTTTTGAGTGTGTGCACAGGAATGGTATCACTGGGTCCTCAAGTAATACTATGTCAAAATTTCTGAGGAAACTCCAGACTGATTTCCAGAGTTATTGTACCAACTTGCAATCCCACCAACAATGCAGGAGTGTTCCTCTTTCTCCACATCCACACCTGCATCTGTTGTTACCTGAGTCGTTGGACTTAGCCATTCTGACTGGTATGAGGTGGAATCTTAGGGTTATTTTGATTTGCATTTCCCTGATGACTAAGGATGTTGAATATTTCTTTAGGTGCTTTTCAGTCATTCAATATTCCTCAGCTGAGAATTCTTTATCTTAGTAGTCCATTTTTTTAATAGGGTTATTTGATTCTCTGGAATCTAACTTGAGATCTTTGTATATATTAGATATTAGCCCTCTATCAGTTGTAAGATTGGTAAATATCTTTTCCAAATCTGTGTTTCCTGCTTTGTCCTAATGATAGTGTCCTATGCCTTATAGAAGCTTTGTAGTTTTATGAGGTCCCATTTGTCAATTCTTGATCTTAGAGCATAAGTCATTGTTGTTCTGTTCAGGAAAATTTCCCCAATTCTCATGTGTCTGAGGCTCTTCACCACTTTCTCTTCTATTAGTTTGAGTGTATCTGTTTTATATGGAGGTCTTTGATCCACTTGGACTTGAGCTTTGTTCAGGGTGATAAGAATGGATGAATTTGCATTCTTCTACATGCTGACTGCCAGTTGAACCAGCACCATTTGTTGAAAAAGTTATCTTTTTTTCCAGTGGATCGTTTTAGCTCCTTTGTCAATGTTCAAGTGAACATAGTTGTGTGGGTTCATTTCTGGGTCTTGAATTCTATTCTATTGATCTATCTGACTGACTCTGTACCAATAATATACAGTTTTTATCACTATTGCTCTGTAATACAGCTTGAGGTCAGGGATGGTGATCCCCCCAGAAATTCTTCTTTGTTGAGGATAGTTTTCACTATCCTGGGTTTTGGAGGGGATTATATTGGATCTGTAGATTGCTTTTGGCAAGATTGCCATTTTTACAATATTAATCCTACCAATCTATGAGTATGGGAGATCTTTCTATCTTCTGAGATCTTCTTCACCTTCTTTCTTCAGAGACTTGAAATTTTTTCCGTACAGATATTTCACTTTCTAGGTTAGATTCATACTGAGGTATTTTATATTATTTGTGACTGTGGTGAAGGGTGTCATTTCCCTAATTTCTTTCTTATTTCTAAGTTATTTTAAATCAAATTTTAAAAAATTATATTTTCATCTCAATATTACTTTTTTGGTTACTATATAGTTGAAGCATCTATTTTCTCATGTCATACTTTGTTTCTATCTTTGTTTAACATTTTTGGAAGCAAACAGATCAATTACCTTTTTTTGGCTATTATTCATTTTGTTTCTTTTTGACTTGTAAATTTGATTCATTTCCATTTAAATAATTATTCTGAAGGAAGTACCACTATGATTTTGTTATATAGCTTTCCAGTGTTTTCGCTTGTCTTTGATAGCATGAATAGCTTTTTTGTTCTTTCGTCTCTCTTTTGTAAATTTTATTTGTGTTCAGTTTTTTACTCAATTCTTATTTTCTTATGTGTATGCTTTATAAATATTGCATGGCTCATATTAACATTTCTTAAACTATTCACAAGTTGTAAATTTTAATTTGCATTTGTAGTCATTTAACTTTTACAGTATAAAACCACATTTTTTCTTAAATTTAATTTTTTGTAATTATATTCATGTATATAATGTATTTTGACTGTATTCATCTCCCATTATTCTCTTTTATGTGTCTCACACTTTTGTTTTCTCGCTTTATCCCAAAGTCCTCTTCCTGCTTCCTTGTGCCTCATTCTACATCAATTGATCCTGGTACCGTAGCTGGAGCAATGAACGAATGAATGAAGAAATGGTAAACAATGATGAAATATAAGCATACAGAACAATTTGGATTTGGTGGGCTGTGCTGGCTCTGATGGAGATGTAATAGGGAACCACAATGTATTTTTTATATGGAGGAGTTAACTAGTCTCAGTGGGAGGTTTCTATAGGGGAACATTATAAGATTGACGTTATCCCAGAGGAGGAACCTGAAATTGATAGTTTTTTAGCTCACTGGTCAATTAAAAATAGTCCTACTTGGATCACAGAGTGTTTCTGCATCTCATGGTTCTAATATATAGGGTTCTTTGGCATGGTTGTGACTATGTCACTAATACACAAGATTTCTTCCACTTCACAAACTGATGTCTACTTCTTCTTCTTCTTCTTCTTCTTCTTCTTCTTCTTCTTCTTCTTCTTCTTCTTCTTCTTCTTCTTCTTCTTCTTCTTCTTCTTTTTTTTTGTAAGTCATATACAGGTGGCTATATCTGTTGTGTATTCATGATTTCAGCAGCCATGGAAGATCCAGAAGACACTGTTCTATAACCCCCTTTTCCATCTCTGGCATTTACCGTATTTCTAGCCCCTCTAATTAGATCTTCCCTGGGACATAGGAGTGACATGAATGTCTTAAGAGCTGAATACCCAACAAACATTTATACTATTTACTTTGTCCAGATGTATCTCTTCATTAACCTTCAGCTTCTGCAGCAAGAAACTCCTCTGACTCATAATGAAAGATGCACTAGGATAGAAATAGTGATTTTATATGTATGTAGGATATAAATAGTGGATAAAACATAAATAAAAGTATGTTATTCTAGTATCCTTTTCTACTATTTTTGTGATTTCTTTCAGAAATTATTCATGTAATATATTCACATAATAACAGAATTGGTCTTATATGACCAAATTATTATAAATTAATGTGATTTTGAGGATCCTTAGAGATGATCACTTTTCCTTTTTTTTTAAGAGCAACTATTTTTTGATAACTTGATTATTAGATATTTTAGTTCAGATCCATTAGAGTTTACTATTTGGAGTTTGTTGACTTTCTTAAATAACTAAGAGGCAAACGGGCCAAGGATACCTTTAGAAAGAACCCAGTATCAACAAACCTGGAATCATAGGGGCTTACTGCAAATGAAGGGACAATCAGGAGTCTGCAAGGGTCCTAATTAGGCACGCTAAATACACATTATAGGTGTGTAGGTTGATGTTTTGTGGGACACCTAACAGAGATAGCAGGGGCTGTTGTTATGTTTTTGAGATCCTTGTCTTCCTACTGGGTTGTCTCCTCCAGCCTTAATATGAAAGGAGATGCCTAAGGTTGATGAAATTTGAAATGCTATGTTTGTTTGATAACCATGGAAAGCCTGCCCATTTTAGAAGGATGAGGATGAAAAGAGGTTCGGAGGCAGAAGGCGGTTGATTCAGAGGCCAGGAGGGAGGAGAATATACGTACTGGTCTGATGTGAGATATGAGAGAATAAATGAATGATAAAACAATAAATAAAATTATTTATTCTTAAAACAATAAATAAAATTATTTATTCTTTTCAGAATTTTTTGAGTCTTTTAATCATTGCCAGAACTTTATTGATACACTCTTTTTGTTTTTTAGTAATTTTAAAATAGTTTTACGGCATACAATAAAAAGATAAGTACATAACTTAACTTATTCTAGAAGAGAAAAGGCAGAAGTAGAAACAATATTTGAATGTTTCTGAAAATTTTTCCATTTTTTAAAAATACATAAATCTAGTCATTTATAAAGTCATTTGACTCGTGACCTTCAGCCTTAGACAAGAACTTGAGCATCATCATTTGTCTTTGTTCTTTTATATTATACACAATACATTATCTGTGCTTTAATGCCATTCATTCTGTTCTTCTGCAATATCATGACTACAATAGTCTTACAATGTTGAGCATTAAATATTGAAATAAAGAAGATGTGTATGGATTTGTTACCTATCAAACCTATCCTTTCTGTTCTAAAGTCAGTATTTTGAAACTATAGATGTCCTTAATTAACCTTTTACAATATTTCAATATAAATATCTGTAATCAAATAATGTAAATATAGTTTTCATGACTAAGGCCAGACTATGAAATACAAGATAATAATTTTTGTTTGTTTCCTGAGACTGACTCCTTTCATTATGATAGGAAATGAAGAATATTATTCTTTCTCGTGGTCTGATTAACTTTAATTCATTCACTATATCTAGATTGAATTAAACAAATTCTTTTGTACAAAAATGTTGATGCTACATGGATAAAGTCTCACCTTTTATATATTAAGTCCATAAATGGGATCTAGTATAATATTAAAAATAGTGATAATTTTACATACTTTTTGCTTGTTGACAAAGTCCTGAACATGTCATTGTACCTAGGTTTCCACTGGATTCTTGGACTGCCAAGAAAATAATTCAATACCATTCGGACAGGGAAGAACAGAAACTTAAGTTTATTTGTAATGAGAGAATGTAAAAGCCCTATATATTAATTATTATAAGTAAAAACTAATGAAATCATATTTTAAAACTATAAGAGCAACACCAGTGGAAGGACACACATCTCAGAGTATTTGGGCAGAATAAATTTGTCTTGATGGGGAAAAGTCACAAAGTAGGTGGATGAAGAACAGGATATAAATTTGAGAGAAGTTGACTATTTTTTAAAAAAATATTGTACAAAATTCTCAAAGAATAAATAAACATGTCCAAAAATATCAATTATAGTTAAATAAGAACCTCCACCCCTACAACATTGGGTTTTGCTTTAAATGTCACCTTCCGTATACCTTTTTGTGACTTTACATATTTCCGTGGTGTGCTCACATTTTATAGATGTGTGTTTATCTTTCCTTTTCCATTGTGAAAGCTTCTTGAATTTTACCTCAAAACAAAATGTTATTTTTCATTCAAAATTTATCTTCTGGAACTATCTCCCTCTCCTTTCAGTTCTCCTTAGTAAAAGTATATACTATTTGCTATTTCTTCAATTCTATCTCCTACTTAGTATGCCATTTTTCACTTTAAATCACTTCTTTTTAAAAAAATTATTTTTATATTCTAATTATGTATATTTATCTGCTTGTGGATATTTGAATGTAAAATCAAATGCCTACAAATGCCAAGGCATTGAATTTCATGGAGCTGCAGTTACATGTGTTTTTGAGCCAACTTAGTGAATTCTGGGAACCAAACTTCAAGAACAGCATGTGCTCTTAATTGTTGATCCATATCATTTCTTAATATAAAATATCCTATACATTTAAGATAACATCATGCATGAGGATAATATAACTAACGTCTAATTTATTCAGAGAGTTACATCAAATGATATTTATAACATGATAAAGTAAACTAACATTACCTACCCACACACTGATAAACTAAAAGGCTCTTCTCTACTGCAAATATTAGTCAGGATTTATGGTAACTTGGATTGTTTTTTAAAGATTGTTTATCTCTGGGAACATCTCAATAGAAATGGCAAAATGACTGCAAAAATTAGAGATCAGGGAGTGTGACGGCACACTTGTGTTTTCTGGACACGATAAGGCCAATACACACATAAAATCACTACAGTTCTGACTGTCTGTAAAAATCACACAAGATCAAGGTAGTCAATATTCCACCATGGGGTACATGAGGTGGCTCACAAGCCCTCATTTGAAACTAAGGTGCTATTGAAAGGTAGTGATTGCTAGGGAAGAGAGTTAGTTTTCATTAGGGATACAGCCCCTATAGTCCAATAGATGACCTCCCACTTATGCATATAAGGAGCAGCAAAATTAGACTCAGTGGTTTATTTATAAAAAGGAAAAAATAAAGATGTGAAATTAGAAGATCTGCTTGTGAGGGTGAATCTGCAAGGTGTTAAGGGGAGGAGCTTTGGTGAATATGACCCCATCCATTTTATGCATGTATGAATTTCACAAAGTATAATACAATTGGTATATTGAAAAGGCCTTTGCATGCATTTTTTTTCTCTTGTAAAAACAACATGAGAGTTAGAGAATATTATGTTCCCAAAATTTCTGGCCATGATAAAAACAATTCCAAATGACCTTGAATTGCATAGCACACATACAAAAATTCCAGAAATCAGACAAAATTTACAAAGAGCCAAACATCTTTTCATGGGAACCCTGCAAGTTTAGATTAGAATACAAAATGAATGTGTTCTTCTAAAGAATAGGCTGGGGAGATAGAAGATAGCTAGCTACTTCCCCTTGAGAAAACAGTGGTGCATAGAGAGAGAGAGAAAAAAAAAAGCCAGTGTTGCAGACTGGACTGAACTGGTTTTTGAGTCCAATACATCATCTTCCCTGCCTCAAAACATCATCTTTTCTTTGTGAGTGTTGACTCCAAAGAACCTCAAAAGACTCTAGGAGACTCTGCCTGTTTGCCGATCCTTGACTAGTAAGTACACTGTGATTGAGGTATGCGGCCTTTCCTAGATCTCTATGACAATGCTCTCTCTCTCTCTCTCTCTCTCTCTCTCTCTCTCTCTCTCTATATATATATATATATATATATATATATATATATATATATGAAGATACTCATGATGCAGACCTATGGATTGTATTTAGTCTTAATAACTCTGTGTAAATACTTATTCGTTCAATACCCTGGACTTATAAATGACAGTTGGTCTTACAGTGACACTGTTCCTCTTGTTGAATGATCCTCTTTCTCAAATTGAAATAAGAAGAAACTACTAAGAGGCAACTTTGCCGTGAAGGTGTAGATTCTGAAATTTTAAAAATTGCTTAAGACTCTCCATTTTATGGAAAGATTGGGCCATACTTAATTTTGCTGCACATTAAATTTCAAATCAATGACTAATACATAAGTGGCAAAGTAGTCTTATATACAGTAATAAATTGTCTGAATAAGCATTTCTGGACCCGATCTAGATAGACTTTTTCTCCAACCACAATAAACATAGGAGAGACAATTGGTATATTGAAACCTAAGGAAATAAACCATCACCAGATGTCTTATAACCACCACAACAGGAGAAGAGCTGGAAAGTAAGTTTAGGAAATATGAGAAGAATCAAGACATAAAAGGGATAATGTAGCTAGGATAGAAGCTAGAACATGGCTCTATAACCAAAAGTTGCTTCCTGGTGAGTTAGATTTGAGAATATTTGTTAACTTGTTTTGCTAGAATTTTCATTCCATGAATTTTGTCTCATGGTTACTGGATATACGGTCTTGACACTAGTGTGTGACCTGACCCACTTTTCCTATTAACAGGGTTATGCAAAAGATGAGTATACTTGTGGCCTTGAACAGCTAATTGCAACGTTTTAAAAAAATGGAGAATTGTTCATCATCCAACAGAAGAAGGAACTTCGAGAGGAAAGCAGTCATCTCACAGGTACAAGAAATTTAATACCCTTGTGCTAACTCACAAAAAGATCTATCTTCACTGGTTGGTATTAATTTATATGTATTATTTGGTTGATAATTACTATTGGATGTTAGAAGATAATGACAAGTGTTACACTTTTTTAAAAAGTTACTTTTTATATTTACATTGCTCTTGCCCCCTCCCACTTCTCTTCCCCCACAGTTCCTCATCCTAACCTCCTTCTGCCTCTGAGAAGATAGCTCCACCAATCATCCCTCTTCTCAGGGGCCTTAAATATCTCCAGTAAAGGAGTAGGTAGATCTTCTCCCACTGAGCTCAGACCAGGCATTTCTCTGCTATATATGTGCCAGGGGCCTTGTACTAGACCATGTATATTGCCTGGTTGCTGGTTCAGTCTCTGAGAGTTCCCAGGAGGTCTGGGTGAGTTGAGACTGCTGGTATTCTTATGGGGTCACCCTCCCATTCAGCTTCTTAAATCTTTCCCCTAATTCCTCCATAGTGGTCCCTGACTTTAGTCCAATGATTGGATGTACTTATTTGCATCTGTCTCTGTGGCAGCTGCTGTTATGGCCTCTCAGAGGACAGTCATGTTAGGCTCCTGTTTGTAAGCACAGCATAACATCAGTAATAGTGTCAGGCCTTGGTGCTCCCCACACCTCACAATGAGATAGATCCCATGTTAGGTCAGTCACTGAACCTCCTTTCCCTCAGTCTCTTCTCTATTTTTGTCCCTATACTTCTTGTAGACAGGAACAATTTTGGGTCAGAAATTTTGACTATGATTTGGTAACCCTATCCATCCACTTGAGGCCCTTGACTACTGAAAGTGGGCTCTCTGAGTTCTTTCTCCTTACTTTTGGGCACTTTGGCTAAGGTCACCCCCAGTGACTCCTGAGAATCTCTCACCTCTCAAAGTTCTGGGACTTTCTAGAGAGTTCACCTCTGAGGTTGCATATTTCCATTCATTTTCTTGACCCTCTGGAATTCTCTCCTATCTCTTCCCCATATCTGGTATAGTTCTACTTTTGCCCTCCTCTCCCATCTCCAACCCAGGTCTTTTCTTTACTCTACCTCCTGTGATTATTTTGTTCCCCCTTCTAAGTGTGAGTGAAACATCATTACTTGGGCCTTCCTGCTTGTCAAACTTCTCATGGTCTGAGGGTTTTATCCTAGGTATTTTGTAATTTTTTGGCCAAATATCCACTTATCCAGTTGCTTACCACACCATGCACGTCCTTTTGGTCTGATTACCTCATCAGATGATAGTTTTCTAGTTCCATCCATTTCCATTGCAAAATTCTTGATGTCCTCTTTTTAACAGCTGAATATTATTCCCTTGTGTAAATGAACCACATTTTCTGTATCTATTCTTCATTTGAGGGATATCTGGGTTGTTTTCAATTTTTGGCTATTATAAATAAGGAAAGATGCCATGAATATTGTGGAGTACATGCCCTTGTGGTATGGTGGGGCATCTTTTGGGTATAGGCCCAGGAGTTATTAGATCTTCAGGTAGAACTATTTTCAATTTTCTGAGAAGCTGCCAAATTAATTTCCACAGTGGTTGTACCAGTTTGCAATTTTTAGTGTCTAGATTTTGTTTTCATCTCATGAATGTTTGCTTTTTAATGGGAAATGTTTCATTGAAATGTGTTACTAATTAATTGTTGTTTGTAAGGTAAGTATAAGATATCCTTTACTCTAGAGTGTACTTTTGATCTACAATCCTTTTAGTATATTTACTACATATTTAAGTAATTATTGAGTACATTCTACATTAAGTAGTAAGAGCTTGAAATATTTCAGACCTTATGTATTATACATGCTTTTACTTGGATTATGTCCTAGCTCTCCTTCTGTAACACTGGTTTCATTATAGACTGATGGACTAATGTTTCTTCCTGAAGAAGATTATTCTTATGGTAAAAGCTGAGGTAAAATAAGGACAGAGAACAATGAGGTTTCTCAGTCTCACAGATATTTAGAATACTAACAAATGTGGCAGTCAAATGCCAGCACGAAAAGTAAATAAGAACAAAGGTTTGGAGAAGTTAAAGCTTTCATTGGAAATTGTGTAGCTGCTTCTAGGAACACAACAAAGGACCAAGTAATATGCTAAAGGATATATAATCAGGAAAAGTTGAGAGTGACTGTAGCATAATATGCAACTCATTTGAATAAAAATTAAGAAGACGTGATAATTATTCATCTATCCTCAGATACATCTTTCAAGATCTATAAACCTATAAAACATTTCTTATGTTTATGAAATAAAAATCCATTAATCATCTCTCTTTCAATATGTAGATGCAATTATTTTCCATTTTCTATTTTCCCTTTTACTAAATGACTTGTTTTAACAATGGGAGAAAATGTGGAGAGGAAAAATACCATCTCTGCTTCTTTTAATATGAAAACAAAAATAACATAAAAGAATGTTATCTTTTATTTATTGCCACAAAGCAATTAAACCAGATTGTAGTTTCATATGCACATATCTTTAAGCAGGATGATGAAGAGTCGATGTTCTATGGAGAATAATTGACATTGTATATATTAAGTAAATAAGTACTAGAAAATATAACAGTCTGAACCAAAACTGAGTATGTAAAAAAAAAAATGAAAGACACACTTTGGGCATCTGTGGTCTCTAACTTTAGAATTTTCTCAAATGAAGCTTTCATTGTTAATAGTTAAGTAGCTGAAGCAAATACATCTACTAGTGCTTTATTTTTATATTGCAAGCACATTGGTTGTAGTTTATCACATTGACAGCAAAATCTATCATCCTCTACCTGAAGCTATAATAAGAGCATGTTCAAATCAACAAGTCTTTTCTTCAGAGCAAGTAAACTGTAAATTGTCCTTGACCAGCCACAGAAACACAATGCAACCTCCCTGTTAATCTCGTAAAGATAAACAGATTCTGTCCTTCATCTTCAGCAATAGCATGTCAGTTGTAATGATGCTTTAAATTTGGCATTTTCTACTTACTGATGTCCAGGAGAAAGATGTTAAAAATATTATGGCAGCCTCTGACTATTCTCTATTAATCTGGTATGTGGAATTTGTCATTAAAGATACTTTGTGACTTAAATAGAAAATAGAGTGTGACAAAAATCAGGAACATGTTATCAGAAAAGTAAAGAAAATATCAACAAACCAATAGGAAGAAATTCTTATATGATTACATTTCACTAGTTCAAATTCCATTCTTCTATGTCAATATCACTCTCATACATGTACATATAAACAAGAGAGAGATCAATATTACTGATTTTATTCATTTGAAATGATCTCACCGTCATTTTAAATAATTACAACTTTGCAGGATTCTCATTATATATCAAAAAGTAGTTATCCTTAACATGACCTTACAAAGTAGCACCAGAAATTTGTTGAACATAGAATTTGAAATATTTTTCTATAATAGAATCACAGTAATAAATATATACACTTTTTTTCTTATCAATTGGTGTAAATATCCTTGGTGCCAACAGACTACAGTTTCTTTAAAAAACTCCAGTATTAGATTTGAAAATTAACTATGGATGTGTAGCATTTAGGAAAAGAATTGTCAAGAAACAATCCTGATATGTTTGTAAGAGGCAGTATGGTACAGTGGTATGGGATGCCTCAGTGAGCCCATGTTGAGACATCTATCCACCAACTGAGGTACCAGTTATAAGATGTGTCTAGCCAGTGAGAATGGCTAAGATCAAAAACTCAGGTGACAGCAAATGCTGGCAAGTTTGCGGAGAAAGAGGAACACTCCTCCATTGTTGGTGGGGTTGCAACTGGTACAACCATTGAAATCAGTCTGGAGGATCCTAAAAATTGGACATTGAACTGCCTGAGGATCCGCTATGCCTCTCTTGGGCATATACCAAAAAGATGCCCCAACATATAAAAAACCGTGCTCACTATGTTCATTTGCAGCCTTATTTATAATAGCCAGAAGCTGGAAAGAACCCAGATGCCCTTCAACAAGAGAATGGATACAGAAAATGTGGTGCATCCACAATGGAATATTACTCAGCTATCAAAACAACGACTTCCATGAAATTCGTAGCAAATGGTTAGAATTGGAAGAAATATCATCCAATTGAAGCAATCCCAAGAAAAACACACATGATAAAGTGGTGCACTCGATTCTGATGAACAAATGAAACTCAAGACAGATCAAAATGTAAAATGCTTCACCCCTTCTTTAAAAGAGAGACAAAGAGAGCTACCGCTGGCAGGGGAAGAAGGCAAAAGATTAAAATATAGAGACTGCAGCGAACACCATTCAGAGCCACTGCCCATGTGTGGCCCATGAATATACAGCCATCCAATTAGACAAGATGGATGAAGCAAAGAAAGTAGACCGACAGGAGCCCGGATGTAGATCGCCCTGAGACACAGCCAGAATACAGCAAATGCATAGCAATGCCAGCAGCAAACCACGGAACTGAGAATAGGACCCCCAGTTGAAGGAATCAGAAGAAAAGCTGGAAGAGCTTGAAGGGGCTCGAGACCCCATATGTACAACAATGCAAGCAGCCGAGCCTCGGACTAAGCCACACTAAAGACTATACATGGGCTGACCCTGGACTCGGCCTCATAGGTATCAATAAAATATCCATAAGAGCACCTTGATGGAAGGGAAGCCCTGGGTCCTGCCTAAAGGGTGAACCTCAGTGAACTAACCTGGGGGGGAGGCGGCAATGGGGGAGGGTGGGGAGGAACACCCATAAGGAAGGGGAGGGGGAGGGATGTTGCCCAGAAACCGAGGGAAGAAATAACACTTGAAATGTATATAGAAAACTCAAGTTAAAAAAAAAGCCATTAAAAAAAAATAAGGTGTGTCTAGTATGGTATAGAGTAGTATAGATAGTTCATTTTGGGGGCATGGGAAAGATGGTTGAGAAGGGAGTAGAGGCAGAGGAGAGAAGGAGAACCAAGAAGGACAGAGAGAAGAGATAAAAAGAAGAGAAAAGGCTGGCCAGGAACAAGTGGAGAGACAGAAAGGGGAAGAGAGAGGGAGAAAAGGGGTCAGAGGAAAGAGAAAAGGGTCAGAGAAAGAGAGAGACCAAAACCATTTTTTTTTATAGCAAGCCAGGGTTATCTGGCTGTTGCTAGAAAACTTTTGGTTGGAGCATAGAAGGAACATTAACATGCTAACAAACCCTACCTAGTTAGTTAACCTGTTGTTGAAGGGCTGCTGTGCTACTAAGCTACAGCATAATACATAAGGATAAGAATTTGAACAAGATACGATTTGGATTTCAGAGGTTTGTGCTCGTTTTTGCTTGGTTTTATTGTTTCTATACCTGTATATAGCAATGAATCATTGCAAAATAAAGCATGTTAGAGCAGATCTACTCATTTTGTGGCAGACAGGAAGCAAAGACAGAAAGTCATAAAATGATCCAGTGACAAGATTTCCCTTTTGAAAGCACACTTGAAGTGTGCCTAATTCCTGAAAGTAGGCAGTTTTTTCTCCTCCTCCTCTTCCTCCTCTCTCTTTTTTACTTTCATTTAAAAATGTTTTTATATGTATATGTATATATACACATATATGTGTTTATGTATGTATGTACGTATGTATGTATTTAGCTTTCATGTATGTCTGTCTATCATATGTATGCCTCGTGCCTGCAGAATGAGGAAGAGTGTTAGATATCTTGGAACTGAAGTTACAGATGGTTATAAACTCTCAGATGGGTCTTGGGAATGGAACCTAGGTCCTCTAGAAGAACAAAAATTGTCTCCATCTCTAGACATTATTCCTTACTATATCATCTTTTATTTAAAAGTGATTTAATAACTCATTAGGAAGTTTGTCACCTGATAACCTTAACCAACTTTTATTCTTTACACTAGCTAAGCGATCAAACATTCTGTTCTCTCCCTTAATTCTGCATACCTTCAGTGAATGGGTAATAACTGAATTATAGAAATGGATTATGTTGTCCATTGGTAAACCTCCTATCCCATTCCCCCTTCTTCAATGAGGGTGTTGACCTACCCATCTAACCACCCCTTACCCCCCGACATTCGCCTACACTAGGGGGTCCAGCGTTGGCAGGACCAAAACCTTCTCCACCCATTGCTGACCAACAAGGCCATCCTCTGCAACATATGCAGCTGGAGCCACTTGTACTCATTTTATGGTGGTTTAGTACTTGGGAGTACTGGCTAGTTGTTATTGTTGTTCTTTGTGTTTGTAAACCCCTTCAGCTCCTTTGATCCTTTCTCTAACTCTCCTCTACTGGGACCCCATTCTCAGTTCAATGAGCATCTGCCTCTGTATTTGTCATGTTCTGGCACACCCTCTCAGGACACAGCTATAACAGGTTCCTGTCAGCATGCACCTCTTGGCATCCCCAATAGTGACTGGGTTTGGTGTGTGTATGTATATGGGCTAGATTCCCAAGTGAGTCAGTATCTGAATGACCATTCCGTCAGTCTCTGCTCCAATATTTGTCTCCCTATCTCCTATGAATATTTTGTACCCTTTCTAAGAAGAACTGAAGAATCCTCACTCTGGTCATCCTTCTGGAGTTTTATGTGGTCTGTGGATTGTATTTTGAGTAGTATGAGCTTTTGGACTAATATCCACTTATCTGTAAGTGCATACCATGTGGGTTTTTTTGTGATTGGGTTACCTCACTCAGGATATTTTCTAGTTCCATCTATTTGCCTGTGAATTTCATGAAGTCATTGTTTTTAATAACTGAGTAGTACTCCATTGTATAAATGCAGCATATTTTCTGTATCTATTCCACTGTTGAAGGACATCTAGGTTCTTACAGATTCTGGCTATTATAAGAAAGGCTCTTATGAACATAGTGAATTATGTATCCTTGTTAATGTTGGAGCATCTCTTGGGTTATATGCCCAGAAGTGGTATAGCTGGGTACTCAGGCAGTACTATGTCCAATTTTCTGAGGAACCTACAGACTGATTTCCAGAATGGTTGTACCAGTTTGAAATCCCACCAACAATGGAGGAGTGTTCCTCTTTCTCCACATCTTCACCAGCATCTGTTGTCATTTGAGTTTTATCTTTGCCATTCTGACAGGTGTGAGGTGAAATCTCAGGGTTGTTTTGATTTGTATTTCCCCAATGCCTAAGGATGTTGAACATTTCTTTGGGTGCTTCTCAGTCATTTGATATTCCCCAGCTAAGAATTCTTTGTTTAGCATTGTACCCCATTTTTACTAGGGTTATTTGATTCTCTGGTCTACCTTCTTGAGTATATTGTATATATTGTATATTAAACCTCTATCAGATGTAGGATTTGTAAAGATCTTTTCCCAATCTGTTGGTTGCCATATTGTCTTAATGATAGTGTCCTTTGCTTAACTGAAGCTTTGCAATTTTTTTAAGGTCCCATTTGTCGATTCTTGATCTTAGAGCATAAGCCATTGTTTTTCTGTTCAGGAAATTTTCCACAGTGCCCATGTGTTAGAGGCTCTTCCTCACTTTTTCTTCTATTAGTTTGAGTATGTCTGGTTTTATTTGGAGGTCCTTGATCCACTTGGACTTGAGCTTTGTACAGAGAACAAATTGATTTGTATTCTTCTACACGCTGAATTCCAGTTCATCCAGCACCATTTGTTGAAAAGCAACCTTTTTTGCACTCAGTGGTTTAACTCCTTTGTCAAAGATCAAATGACCTTAGGTGTGTGGTTTCATTTCTGGGTCTTTAATTGGTTTACCTGCCAGTCTCTGTACCAATATCATGCATTTTTTTTTATCACAAAATCTCTGAAATATAGCTCAAGGTAAGGGATAGTGATTCCCCCAGAAGTCCTTTTATTGTTGAGGATAGTTTTAGCTATCCTGGGTTATGCAAAATGAATTTGCAAGTTGCTCTTTCTAACTCTATGAAGAATTGAGTTGGAATTTTGATGGGGATTGCAATGAATCTGTAGATTGCTTTTGGAAAGATGGCTATTTTTTACAACATAAATACTGCCAATCCTTGAGCATGGGAGGGCCTTCCAACTTGTGAGATCTTTTTCAATTTCTTTCATCAGAGACTTGAAGTTCTTGTCATACAGATTTTTCACTTACTTGATTAGAGTCTCAGTGAGGTATTTTATGTTATTTGTGACTATTATGAAGGATATCACTTCCCTAATTTCTATCTCAGCCTGTTTATCCTTTGAGTAGAGGAAGGCTTCAAATTTGTGAGAGTTTATTTTATATACAGCCACTTTGCTGAAGTTGTTTGTCAGGCTTCAGAGTTCTCTAGTGGAATTTTGGGGGTCACTAAAATATAATGTCATATCATCTGCAAATAGTGAAATTTTGACTTCTTGTTTTCTAATTTATATCCCTTTCATGTCCTTTTATTGTCTAATTGCTCTGACTAGAACTTTGAGTACTGTATTGAATAGGTAGAGAGAGAGAGAGAGAGAGTGAGCAACCTTGCCTAGTTCCTGATTTTATTGGAATTGCTTTATGTTTCTCTCCATTTAGTCTGGTGTTGACTACTGGTTTGCCATATGTTGCTTTTACTATGTTTAGGTATGGGTCTTAAATTCCTGATATTTCCATATCTTTTAAAAAGAATGGGTACTGAATTTTGTCAAAAGCTTTCCCAGCATCTAAAGATATGATCATTCTGCCTCTGTTCTAAACTTTGCCTCCCTATTCCCTCCCAAGGGTATTCTTGTTCCCTTTTTAAGAAGGAGTGAAGCATTTGCATTTTGGTCATCCTTCTTGATTTTCATGTGTTCTGTGCATCTAGGGTAATTCGAGCATTTGGGCTAATAGCCACTTATCAGTGAGTGCATACCATGTGTGTTTTTCTGTGATTGGGTTACCTCACTAGGATGATATTTTCCAGTTCCATCCATTTGCCTATGAATTTCATAAAGTCATTTTTTTGATAGCTGAGTGTTATTCCATTGTGTAGATATACCACATTTTCTATATCCATTCCTCTGTTGAAGGGCATCTGGGTTCTTTCCAGCTTCTGGCTATTATAAATAAGGCTGCTATGAATATAGTGGAGCATGTGTCTTTGTTATATGTTGGGGCATCTTTTGGGTATATACCCAAGAGAGGTATGGCTGGGTCCTCAGGTAGTTCAATGTCCAATTTTCGAGGAACCTCCAGACTGATTTCCAGAATGGTTGTACCAGTCTGCAATCCCACCAACAATGGAGGAGTGTTCCTCTTTCTCCACTTCCTCGCCAGCATTTGCTGTCACCTGAGTTTTTGATCTTAGCCATTCTCACTGGTGTGAGATGAAATCTCAGGGTTGTTTTGATTTGCATTTCCCTCATGACTAAAGATGTTGAACATTTCTTTAGGTGTTTCTCAGCCATTCGGCATTCCTCAAATGTGAATTCTTTGTTTAGCTCTGAACCCCATTTTTAATAGGGTTATTTGTCTCCCTGCAGCCTAACTTCTTGAGTTCTTTGTATATTTTGTATATAAGCCCTTGAGTCCCCATATGAACAACAATGCTAACCAACCAGAGCTTCCAGGGACTAAGCCATTACCCAAAGGCTATACATGGACTGACCCTGGGCTCCAACCTCATAGTTAGCAATTAAGAGCCTAGTAAGAGCACCAGTGGAAGGGGAAGCCCTTGGTCCCCAGTGAAGGTGATTGTTAGGGGGAGGGTGGTAATGGGGGCAGGATGGGGAGGGGAACACCAATAGAGAAGGGGAGGGGGAGGGGTTAGGGAGATGTTGGCCCGGAATCCGGGAAAGGGAATAACAATTGAAATGAAAATAAGAAATACCCAAGTTAATAAAGATGAAAAAAAAAGACATGATCATATGGTTTTGTACTTTGAGTTTGTTTATATAGTGAATTACATTGATGGATTTTTGTTTGTTGAATCATCCCTGCATCCATGGGATGAAACCTACTTGATCATAATGGATGATCTGTTTGATGTGTTCTTGGATTTGGTTTGTAAGAATTATGCTGAGTATTTTTGTGTCGATATCCATAAGGGAAATTGGTCTGAAGTTCTCATTCTTCATTGGGTCTTTGTGTGGTTTACGTTTAAGCAGAATTGTGACTCCATAGAAGGAATTGGGCAGTGTTCCTTCTGTTTCTTTTTGTTCAATAGTTTGGAAAGTATTGGCATTATGTCTACTATGAAGGTTGGATTAAAAAAAAAAATCTGCACTAAACCCATCTGATCCTGGACTCTTTTTGGTGTATAGTCTTTTAATGAATGCTTCTATTTCTTTAGGGGTTATGAGACTAGTTAGATGGCTTATCTGACCCTGATTTCACATTGGTACCTGGTCTGTCTAGAAAATTGTCCTTTTCATCCAGATTTTCTAGTTTTGTGGAGTAAACTCTTTTGTAGTTGGAACTGATGCTTCTTTGGATTTCCTCAGTTTCTGTTATGTTTTCCTTTTCATTGTGGATTTTGTTAATTTGGATACTCTTTCTGTGCCCTCTGGTTAGTCTGGATAATGGCTGATCTATTTTGTTGATTTTCTCAAAGAAACAAGCTTTTTGTTTTGTTGACTCCTTGTATAGTTCTCTTTGTTTCTACTTTGTTGTTTTCAGCCCTGAGTTTGATTATTTCATGCTGTGTTTTACTCTTGCGTGTATTTGCTTCTTTGCTTCTTTTTGTTCTAGAGCTTTTAGGTGGACTGTCAACCTCCTAGTGTATGCTTTCTGCAGTTTCTTTTTGGAGGCACTCAGAGCTATGAGTTTTCCTCTTAGCACTGCTTTCATTGTGGTCTTATAAGTTCTGGTATATTGTTCCTTCATTTTCATTAAATTCTAAAAAGTCCTTAATTTTTTTCTTTATTTATTCCTTAACAAGGATATCATGGGGTAGAGTGCTGTTCAGCTCCTATGTGTATGTGGCCTTTCTGTTGTTTTGTTGTTATTAAAGACCAGCCTTAGTCTGTGGTGATCTGATAGGATGTATGGGATATTTCAGTCTTCTTTTACCTGTTGAGGCCTGTTTGGTGGCTAAGTATATGGTCAATTTTGAAGAAGGTACCATGAGGTGCTGAGAAACAAAAGGTGCTATCCTTTTGTTTTAGGATAGAATGTTCTATAAATATCTGTTAAATCCATTTGTTTCATAACTTCTGTTAGTTTCTGTCTGTCTCTGTTTAGTTTCTGTTTTCATGATCAGTTCACATAAGAATAGGGTGTTGAAGTCTCCCACTATTATTGAGTGAGGCACAATGTGTGCTTTAATCTTTAGTAAGGTTTCTTTTATGAATGTAGGTGCCCTTGTATTTGGAGCATGGATACTCAGGATTGAGAGTTCATCTTGAATTTTTCCTTTGATGAATACAAAGCTTCCTTCCTTATCTCTTTTGATGACTTTTGGTTGAAAATCAATTTTATTCAATATTTGAATCCTACCCCAGCTTTATTCTTGTGACCATTTACCTAGAAAATTGTTTTCCAGACTTTTACTCCGAAGTCATTTACTCTGTCTGTCTTTGTCATTGAAGTGTGTTTCTATATGCAGCAAAATGTTGGGTCTTCTTCATATATCCAGTCTGCTAGTCTATGTCTTTTTATTGGGGAATTGGGTCCATTGATGTTAAGAGATATTAAGGAATTGTCATTGTTGTTTTCTTCCATTTTTCTTTTTAGAAATGAAATTGTTTGTGTGGCTATTTTCTTCTGGCTTTGTTGCAAGAAGATTAGTTTCTTGCTTTTTCTAGGATGTATTTTCTCTCCTCGTGTTGGAGTTTTTCATCTATTATCCTTTGTAGGGTTGGATTTGTGGAAAGATATTGTGTAAATTTGATTTTGTTATAGAATATCTTGATTTCACTGTCTATGTTACTTGAGAATTTTGCTGGATATAGTAGCCTATATTCTGTGTTCTCTTAAGGTCTGTTTGACATCTGTCTAGTATCTTCTCTCTTTCATAGACTGTGGTAAGAAGTCTGATGTAATTCTGATAGATCTGACCTTTTTCCACACCTGCTGTCTTGCTTTCTCCCAGCAGGTGGATCTAGCAGCAGCAAGCTGTGTCAGAATTTCAGCTCTAGGAACAGTTTGAAACCAGAAAGAACCTGTCCCATACTGCTCCTCCATTCCTGTGTTCAGAGGGCTCCAGGTGGGTTCCTCTTTACCCTGAATGTGAGCAGAAGTGGTGGTTTCCCCTGTGCTGTCAGCGTTACCCACACTTCTGACAATCCAGTTCTCTATCCACAGGATCTGTGTACAGAGTGCTGTGTTCTAGGGTCAGTTCTGATGTAGGTGGAAACCCATAGGAAACATTCTTAAAGCAAATCTTAAACCAGTAGAGAAAACACTGTCTCCTAGGGCTCCACGCATATCTTTCAGAGTGTGTGTGTGTGTGTGTGTGTGTGTGTGTGTGTGTGTGTGTGTGTGGTGTGTGTGTGTGGTGTGCTTTAATTTGAGACATTAGAAAACAAATATCCTAAATGGGTTATTTCATTTTCAATTATTTCTAAATGAATTGTCTAGTAAGAAGTGGAGTCTAGGTCACATTAGTTGTGCCTTTGAAGGGCCATTGGACCTTGAATTGTTCTGTTTCTATATCAGATACGGTTCACAGAATCTGTCTTCTGATTCTTTCTTTCCTGATGGTTGTCTGTGACTTATTTTCAGCTGCGTGTCCTCTATATTACTCACATTTCTAACAATTTGGGTTTCTGTGACACATTCAATTTTACTGTTATACCTTCAAACATTCTCTAAATCCAATAACATGTGAATGAGTTTGGTATCTGTAACTTGTTGGACTAGTAAGCAGTACCACAACTTCCCTAGAAAAACATTTTATTATCCTATTAATGAAAACCAAATACTTATTTCAAAGAATTTTTTGAATAATTATTACATTCCTTTACTTTTTCTGTGACTTTTACTAAAATATTTGGCAGTTTTTGAACATTAGCCAGTAAATAGTGTAGCTTTTTAGACTTTTAGATCTTAATGTGTACAATACAATCTAGGCAAAGACAGCAAAGTAAAGGCAGAATTTCAAGACTATAGAGTTTTGGTAAGTAATGCATATAAATGGGCTGAGAGAGTTAATTCAAAAGGTGTTACTGCCTCAATAGATAAAGTATTGTCTTTTCTTATGTGAATTCACTATAATATACATAGTATTTTTCTCTTAGTATCCTTATGAAATAAGTGTTTCTTGAAAGTGACCAATAAAAATGCTGACACATCTCATTATAGGGCATTACTCTGTCTTGAATATCATCCATCACTTTTCATTACTGTGATATAGCATTGGCATTTTGATATATTTGGATGTGACAAGTCACCTAGGAATGTCATGTGTAAAACTTCTGAGTAAAAGATGTTTATTTTAAATGTAATTTTGTATAATGTGATATATTATACAAAATTTGTGTTTGTGTTTGTGTTTGTGTGTGTGTATAATTCCATAGTCTTCTACTGAAATATTTAAAATTGCAGAGAACAGGTTCCATGACTCATTATGGTAGCCTGAGAGAAGTATAAATGTGATGTTATACAAAGAGATTCTAAGTACACTGTTTTACAGGTACTGCATGATTATTTGGAATATTCAAGGTTTCTTGGGTCAGCAGCATCCTATTTATTCAAATTTATATTGACTAGCTCCAGAAAACAAATCTGACAAAATGATTAATTAGCCTTTATAGCTCATTGGCAGGCTGTAGTTTAATAAAATTAGCAGAGCTCAAGTTCATCTTTAAATACCATCATGGTATTCATAATAAAAATGTCAAATTACATTTTTCAGTTGTTACAAAATTCAACATGACTTATTCCAAATTCATGATGATGACAATGAAAAACCCAATAGGACACCTTATTTAATATACAATATCCACAGCAATCAAAATATTTTTATAACGTTTTTTCACTATATAGCAAGGTATATAGATTTGCATTTCAAATACAAAATAATTTCAAATAGTTTAACAAAAATTGTTTGCACACTAGTTTATCTATGATAAACTAGCTGAAGAATGATATAATGTTCTAACATTTAAATTTGTATGTTTGATTTTCTTTGTGACTTAGATAAGTTCCTAAGAGCTTTGACTAAAATAATTTACATATCAAATCATATTAATATCAAAACCGAATTATTCTTGTTGTGTATTCCCAGAAATGAAGTCGCTGTACTAAATACATAAATATACAATGACTTGATTAGACTCCATGCAGAATAAGTATGTCAAGTAGAAAATTTCCCAAATTAACACCTTATCTTTTATAATTCATACCTTGCCCCTTCAAATCCTTCATGTCTCATGTTATGATGACTCTACCCTTCCAACTGCTCATACTAGACATTTCAGATGGTTTGAATACATTTTCTATGTGAACACATGCATTTCTTTGTGTGTTTAAAATCTACATATAATCTAATAGAAAATATGTTAGTTGTATTTTTAAAATATGTCTTCAATCAAATTATGTCATCAATTTTATCTTGCACTAGTCTGAATTATTATATAATATATAGACCCTATTAATAGACTGCTTTGATATATATACTTGTATATTTACAGTGATTAGAGTAACCCTGTCAAATCCGTTTAGTCAAGAATAAATTCAAACTCTTTGAAATGCATACAAATTGCCTCAACATCTTCTCAATGCTAACTCATACCACTTCTCTTCATTGCTATCTTTTACAAGTTTTTTTGTTCACTCTATCTTAAGCATCTTATCCCATGTAAATATGTAGATATCAGTTCGACCTCCAGGCATATATTAGCTTTGCTTTCTTTTGAAATGCTTTTTGACAGTATTTTCATGCTATTCATAGCATGTCTTACATTTATTATTTAATACTTTTTACCTTGCTAAAATACACAGTCTATGAGGTGAAGGATCATTACTTGCATTTTTCCCTGATACATGTCATTTTTGATTTTTGGTGATAAGTGTCAAGAAATAGACGGCAGTCTTACAGAATTACAATTTAAACTTTGAACCTAAACTACATACTTCTGCACACTCAAAACATTCCAAGAAGCAGGCGCTTTAGTTTGATATTTGAACTTGTCTCTTGGAGCTTCAGTGATACTAGAAAATATACTCTTAGGATGAAAGTTATCTAAATCACCCATTTTCTAACTTTTCCTTTCTTAAATGTCCTTTAGTTATTTTCTAGGTTTCAATGTAAAATACTAGATTTGTAATGTATTGTAACTGTTAATTTAATATAGTAACCTATGTATTACTTTATACTCAATTTCAGCAACACAGTTTACAAAAATGAAATGGTAATTAATCTTAAATATGTGTATTTTGCTTAACTGGAAAAGTTGGAAGTTTGTCTTAGTGATAAAGTTTCCATCAAAGACAAAAAGCGTTCTGCACTAGGTTTCAGTACTAAAAAGGAAATCACAAAAGACAAATATAGGTACTTTAGTTTTATATAAGCTTGTAAATATTCCAAAGCTTACTGGACATGGGAAAAATGAGGTAGCTCCTATTTTGGAATGAATATGCAGACATTTTCTCCTTGAAGTACAGGATATCTGTAAGAACAAAAGAAATGATAAGGAGTTATAAGGCTTGAAAAATACACATTTTCATGTTTGGGTACTTAACTATAGGAAACCTGTGACTTTTTCTGGATAAATATTTGAACAGTCAATTATTTTTTATATTATTATTATTATTATTATTATTATTATTATTATTATTATTATTATTTTGCTTTTTAAAGACAGGGTTTTTTTCACTGGTTTGGCACTGACTGGCCTGCCCTAGAACATGTTTTGTTGAAAATGTTAGCCTTGAATTCACAGTGATCTATCTGCCTTTGCCTCATGAGTGGGCAGGGATTAAAGGTGTATGCCACTATCCCTGCACAAAATTGGCAATTTTAATTGCCTGCATCTTATACTCTTACACAGGTGAATACTCTTTATGAATATAATAGTGTAACAATTTTCAAAACATTGGTGTAGACCTGTAGTAGTAAGCTCACACTCTTGTAACAGAAGCCTCAGTTTGTCTTTTAGTCTAGAATGCACTAAACACAAAGAGTCTGAATAATACGTATTTTTTTTAATTTTCTTTTATTGAATATTTTAATTTACATTTTAAATGTTGCCCTCTTGTTCGTTCCCCTCCAAAACTCTGCTATCTCATCCTCCCTCTCCCTGCTTTTATGAGGGTGCTCCCTCACCCACCCATTTCCTCCCATCTCCCCACCCTGACATTCTCCTACACTGGGGCATTGAACCTTCACAGGACCAAGAGCTTCTCCTCCCATTGATACTCGACAAGGCCATCCTCTGCTACATATGCCACTGGACCCATAGATCATTCCCTGTGTTCTCTTGGGATGATGGTTTAGTCCCTTGGAGCTCTGGAGCGTGTGGTTGGTTGGTATTGTTCTTATGGGGTTACAAACCCCTTCAACTCCTTCAGCCATTTCTCTAACCCCTCCATTGGGGACCCTGTTCTCAGTTCAATGGTTGGCTGTGAGCATCCACCTATGTATCTGTCATGCTCTGGTAGAGCCTCTCAGGAGATAGCTATATCAGGCTCCTGTCATCAGGCACTTCTTGGCATCCTCAATAGTGACTGGGTTTGGTGACTGTATATGGGATGGATCCCCCACGTGGGGCAGTCTCTGGATGACCTTTCTTTCAGTCTTTGTTCCACACTTTATCTCTATATTTCCTCCTATGAGTATTTTTGTTCCCCCTTCTAAGAAGGTCCAAAGAATCCACATTTTGGTCTTCCTTCTTGAGTTTCATGTGGTCTGTGGATTGTATCTTGAGTATTCTGAGCTTTTGAGCTAATATCCACTCATCAGTGAGTACATGCCATATGTGTTCTTTTGTGATTGGGTTACCTCATTCAGGATGTTTTCTAGTTCCATCCATTTGTCTAAGAATTTCATGAAGTCATTGTTTTTGATAGCTGAATAATATTCCATTGTATAGATGTACCACATTTTCTGTATCCATTCCTCTGCTGAAGGACATCTGGGTTCTTTCCAGCTTCTGGCTATTATAAAAAAGGCTGCTATGAAGATAGTGGCGCATATGTCCTTGTTATATGGTGGAACATCATTTGGGTATATGCCCAGGAGTGGCATAGCTGGGTCCTTAGGTAGTTCAATGTCCAATTTTCTGAGGAACCTCCAGACTTATTTCCAGAGTGGTTGTACCTGCTTGCATTCCCACCAATAATAGAGTAGTGCTCCTTTCTCTCCACATCCTTGCCAGCATCTGCTGTCACCTGAGTTTTTGATATTAGCCATTCTGACTAGTGTGAGGTGGAATCTCAGGGTTGTTTTGATTTGCATTTCCTTGATGACTAAGGATGTGAACATTTCTTTAGCTGCTTCTCGGCCATTGGATAATCCTCAGCTGAGAATTCTGGATGAAGCAAAGAAGTGCAGGCTGACAGGAACCTGAGAGACACAGCCAGAATACAGCAAATGCATAGGCGAATGCCAGCAGCAAACCACTGAACTGAGAATAGGACCCCCGTTGAAGGAATCAGAGAAAGGACTGGGAGAGCTTGAAGGGACTCGAGACCCCATAAGAACAGCAATGCCAACCAATCAGAGCTTCCAGGGAATAAGCCACTACCCAAAGACTATACATGGATTGAACCTGGACTCCAACTGCATAGGTAGCAATGAATAGCCTAGTAAGAGCACCAGTGGAAGGGGGAAGCCCTTGGTCCCGCCAAAACTGAACTCCCAGTGAAGGTGATTGTTGGGGAGGGGGTAATGGGGGGGGAGAATGGGAGGGGAAACACCCTATAAAGAAGAGGGGGGGGTTAGGGGATGTTGGTCCAGAAACCAGGAAAGGGAATAACACTGGAAATGTAAATAAGAAATACTCAAGTTTATAAAGATGAAAAAGAAATACATATGCTTTTAAGTGTCTTCTGTGAGTCCATTCTCAAAAGATTTTATGGTAAGATTTCTATATTCAAATGATTCTATATCATTTAGCTTCTAACATTTCATGTAACATCATACATACAATGTTTCTAATCACAGAATTTTGTTTTACTTACACAGATGAATATCCTAGCCTATACATTGCATTATCTTACAGCTAATATATCCAAAATACTTTCCTGGAGAGTTCTCCCAAATTAATGGAAGAGATAAATACAATAAAAAGCAAAATAACTATACATTGCCTTTTTACAACAGTAACTGACTTCTTCCACCAAATCACTGTAGACTTATAGGGTTTTTTTTCCTCAGTTTATAGACAAAATTTAACAGTAACTTCAAGAGACCTTGAGAAAAGACAGGCAGATCAGTTCCAGACATGAGAAAGATTTTCCAAAAATAAAAATTCTCCAGCAATGTTGGAAGAGAATCAGTCTGCAGAACTGATTTAAGATAAATAACTTGAGGAATCACTGAGAAAAGATGAGTAATTCTAACTCTGAAAGATACTTCACAGAGGGAAGTAGCACCAGTGATAGCAGAAGTCAATTTGTACCAACACTTGCAATGAACTGGAAAGGATTATTTACCCCCTAAAACTGAAGGTTACAGGAACGTCCACAAATCTCAGCTTGAAGAAATAGTTGGAACCAATGACTGCCTGTCAGGAACTGCAGAGACAGCAGCAAATGTGTGAATGGCTAGAGAAATTCACACTGATAAAGGTGCAAGTTATTGAAGGTGAGACAATAGAAAAGTCGTGGAAGCAGAGATGGAAAAATGAGAAAGAAAAAAAGGAGTCTCAAACAAACACACAAAAAGAATCTGGAGAACCTATATCTTTCAGCAGCTATAGACAGTGACAGAACAAGACAGACCAGTGTAGGACACAACTACATGTATTATGTCTTTCTGCAACTGTGTTTTATGTTAGGAGTAGGGCTAGAGACTGCTTGTTGAAACCAAGTGCTTCGTATAATTATATATTTCAAGTGACAATTGCAAGAATCAATACAAACTCTAAGGTTAAAAAAACCTATTTATTGAAATGCAAACTTTGATTTAGAGCTAGTATATTTCCTGAATATTTCCTCCAAATTGTTGGAGTAAATAAATACAAATATTATTACATTAATTATAGGTGGAAGCTGTAGAGGGCCGCAATAACATTCGCCGCCACAAGATGGCGCTGGCTTCCACTGTGCCCCACGTGGAAAGCTGGGATAGCTTCATGGGCCATTAAAGATGGCTGGCCTCCATTGGCAGGCCAATGACTTCCTTTCAGGAAGAACAAAAGCTATGTGCAAGAGTGTGTTCGGCCATGAAGTCTTTGCCCACCCCTGGGGCGTGCCAATGAGATCATGAGTAAGCGACCAATCAGGCGTGGGACACGCCACATTAGGTGTAATAGGCAGCCCATTCTGGGGCTCGCTCTTCCTCTTCAAGATGCAACAAACGCTTTGCTGCAGAAGGATCCTGTGTCCGCGCGTTGTTTTTGTAGAGACGTTGGGCGTGACAGGAAGCTACTGAAATTCCCTGGTAAAGCATCTTGTTTTATAATAAAACATTTCATCAGAAATCTGATATTCAGTGGCTATATAAGATTTTATATTTTATATTTAAATTTAATTAGCAATTATTTATTTTAAAAGTCTTTATTATACCATCTTTACAAGACACATGTAGTATTTACAGTGATAATATTGTACATGTGTTCATACATAAATATACATAACTGAATGCAAATTTTGCCACATAATTAAAGTTTAATGTACATTCTCTTATTATATACTCTAGATTCAGTATGTCTGATCCATCTAATTTTGAAAATATATCATATTATATAAAATATCTTCTTAAAAGCTTATGTAAACAAAACCCTAACTAAGACAAGGTTCTTTGTTACTTACATTTTAATTTTATGAAGATTTAAAATAGTATTAAATTTATTGAATATTTCAGTATATGTGTGTGGTGACAACACATAAAGGAAAGAAAAGATACAATCAATTTTGCATTAAAATGAACTTGTAGGAAGTCCAAAGTATAGTACGATTAATTCCAATGCTTTTTTATGTAAAATTCAGTTAATTCTGAACAGGTTGAGGATACAGTATGTAGGAAGAATGAGTACATAGTTATAAATGATCTCAAAACACAATATTAGCTCAATTAATTTTTGTCATTTACCCATGTGTGGACATGATTACACATACACAAACAATTATGTATAGGTCTATAATTATGGATGAGAGTTCATGACTATTTCTGCATCCTATCTACTGCTGGAATCCTATCTAGTTTGGATCTGTGAAGGCTCTATGAAGGGTGCCACAGTCTCTGTCTTGAAATGTGCATCAGTCCTGTTGTGTATGGAAGGTACTCATAATTGGTAATATCCATTCTCTCTGACTCTTACAATCTTTTCTCCTCTTCTTCATTGCTCCCTGAGCCCTGAAAAGAGAGGTTTGATGAAGACATCCCATTTAGAACTGGGTATTCCAAGGGCTCTAACTCTCTGAACATTTTTCAGCTGTGGATCTTTATGTCTGTTCCCATCTACTACAGAAGAAAGCTTTACTGATGGTGGCTGAGTGAGACACACTGATGTATAAATATAGCAGAGTGTTCCTAAGAATCATTTTATTGCTATGTACTTATAACAGAAACAATTACATTTGGTTTCACTGTGAGTCCATGCCACTCTAGTCTCATGTTTTTGGCCACCTGAGCAGGGTCATGCATGGGTTTTATACTATGGAGTGGGCCTTAAATGTTATGAGATAAGTGGGTATTACTTTTACAACATTTGTATGACAATTGAGACACCATGTATCATGCAGAAAAGTCAAAACTGTATATAGAAGAGTTTGTAGCAGGATTTTTATCTGTATTCTTTGTCAGTGGGCAAAGTACTGACTTGAATACTAGTTACTAGGGGTAAAGGCTTTAATTAGGTACCAGCTTGATTTCACCCTATTCAGTGAATTGTGTAGGCATTATCTTCAGTAATAGGCCCTTACCATCAGTTCGTAAAGAGCAATCAGCAGACTTGGCAAACAGTGTGAATTGTTTGAAGGGATTTCATGATACCATATTTTCCAAGAACTAAGTTAGATGTAACCTATACCTTCACTTGATGGCAACGGATATCTGGTTGGGATTTTTGTCTCTTGATATTTGGTGATTCCATTTAGAATTCTTTCCTATATGTATACATTTTAAGAAATTTCTACTGTTGTAGGATTCTGTTTGGCTCATCAAATGGCTCTTAGTGTTATCTGCTACTGCTCCCCCCATTTCATCTTTATCTCCATCTTCTCTACCCCTTCTTCTTTGACCCTCCAGTTCCAATTTCTAACTATATATTCTATTTTTGTATATTCAATTCTTATTTTTTTCAAAATACTCTCCTCCTTTAGTTCCCTCTTCTATAACTGAGACTAGTGGCTATTCAGATTGTAGCATGTCTATCATATGCTTAAATGATAACATAAATGTCAGAAAATATATACCATATTTACCATTTGGGGTAGGAATTATCTTACTCCAAGGTATTTTTTTAGTTTGGAGTATCTTACTTTGGATACTATTAATGGAGCAGCAGTGAATTTGGTTAAGCAATAATCTCTATAACCAGATGGAGAATCCTTTGTGTGTATGCCTAGGAGTGGTATAGCTGGGACTTGAGGTAGATCTATTACTGGCTCTTTATGGGACTCCTCTGTGGCCACAGAGCAAGGAATTGGGTAGACAAACCACACTATCCTTCTTGTTCTCACTCCTATCCTGAAAACTACCTTAGAGATGCCTTTCCTACCCATAAAGAGTGTTTTCCAGATATAAGCAGGTAACAAATCGATGGGGTGGTGGTGAGGGGAGGAAACATTGGTAAAGATCAAGGCTTGGCAGAGTCACTGAAGGAGAGTTGAGAGGCCCCTGGAAGCAGACTTCTCCAAGTCTTAATAGGAAAGAGAGAGGGAGAGAGAGAGAGAGAGAGAGAGAGAGAGAGAGAGAGAGAGAGAGAGAATGGGCTGATAGCTCAGCCTCAGTTAATGTTCAATAGCAAATTCCTTACATCCGATGTCCTTACCTAATGCCATCTCATGAAAGGTTTTTTTTTTCTTTTTAATGGATATCAACATGCTTTTCAGTTCCTCATCTGTTTTAAAGGTGTCCCCATAATCATGTGGCAGATCACATTTATTAAGGTGATGCTCAAGTCCTTACTACAGTGAAGAAGATGTTCACTTTTAATTCCTGCAAACTGGTTATCTTTGATTCTATTGGGACCCTCTTTAGGTGCCTAGTGGGGTTTTGTTTTGGTTTGGTTTGGTTCATGGTTGTTTGGTTGGTGGGTTTTTTTGTTTTGTTTTGTTTTGTTGTTGTTGTTTTTAGGAAATGTAAATCTGACCTCAAAACAGGGACTCTTCCCATAGACTAAAATACTACTCATTCAAATAGATCAAGTTGAGTAAAAATGATTATATAAGAAGCTACTTAAAGAATGGTAAACAAGTATGCACAGCTATATTTTCCCAAAGTCATCAACTCATACCCTACTTCTACCATCCCATCACATTAAAATTGTTATTTTGCATGATTCTAACTATAATGTACAACTAATTTGAACCATGTTTGAGGAAATAATCTTATGATAAAGTAGTATATATGCCTATAGGCTGATACAACAGGAGGCACAAAAATCAATAGACTCAGAAGGATTTTGTAGTAACTCTGGTTTTGTCCAAATTGGGAATTCTGCTAGGAAACACTGCCCAACTATAGGGAAGACATTATTTTCCTATAGTCTGAAGCACATACCAGCTGAATGGTTACTTGGGCCAAATGGAGTTACTCTGGTTAGGATTCAGAAGACTATACTCACTGTAGAGAGATCTAAAAGAGTACTGTAGCTTCTAAGCATATCACTTACTATTCTAGAAGAGAAATTAGAATGATTTGACAGGACCAACAGCTATTAATTAGAATGGTAGGAAATCTTGAAAGAAAATCGTAGCAATTGCCATCAGCACTATTAAAATTATGAACAGTTTGTTATGGTTGTCAGTCAGAATGAACTGTAGTTAGATAGAAGTTCAAAAATACAAATTATTTAATACCATCAAATATGCAGCAGGCTGATTCTGAACATCAAGATTATTTAAGTCAAAGTATGCATTTTTGTAGCTATCACTTGCCTGTGTTTGGTGGGTTAAGGCAAATATTAATTTTCTATACCAACTGAAATATTAAGTTTACCTGTCAGAGGAAAATACTTTTGAGAGTATACAGCATATGATCAGTTTGTTTTGGCCTATAAAGAGATGAGTATAAGTACTCAAATAGCTTTCCTCAGACACACACACACACACACACACAAACACACAGACAACACACACACACACACACCATATACATATGCACACACACACACACACACACAAAACACACAGACAACACACACGCATATACACACACACCATGCACATATATACACACAGACACACACACACACACACACACACATACACACACACACACACACACACACACACACACACACACACACACCAAGCTTTTTTTTCAATTTAAAACTCATGTCATATTGGGAAAGGTTTCTAAAATTTAAATATTTTCTCTATTATTTTTTCAAGTTTATTAAATTTTCATCAAGTGCTTTCTGTACCCTAATATCTAAAATATAAAAGAATACTGAAATGTAATAATTCATAAATAATATAAATTATTTCTGTCCTGTCATGGATGCTAGAAGTCCACCAATGAGAGGCTACATCACATGAGATTTTTCCACAGTATTCCAAACTGAAACAGTCTGTAACAGACAAGAAAGGTGTGTAAAAGACACAAAGCCAAAGTAGTTTTTATAAACATATTAATTCTCTAGGTAGGTCCTTGACTAATTAATAAAGATAGGACCCTAGAGAGCTAATTATCTCTTAAAGATTTCCTTTATTTCTATACCTGAAAAGCTCTCAGTAGGGATTAAAGTTTAGCCAAAATATTCGCGGGATCATTTGACCAATAGCATGTATTTGGAGAAAATCAAGACAGGCATAGATTTGTGCTGCTTTCAAACTTCATCAGCTAAGTATTTTTTTTTTAGGAATGCACACCAAGTACAAACTCAAATCTGGTCAAGATTCAAAGAACAAGGTCCTATGGTATGTTCATCCCTAAGTAGAATATTAATATCCCCCTCCTCAACAGGGATCATTACAGAGGAGTGGGAAAGAAGACTATGAGAGCCAGAAAGGAGAAGCGCAACAAGAGTGTCTCATGGGCTTATATTTATGAAGAGATTACAGCTGTGCCTTCCTGAGCAAGACTTAAACAAGAGTGGGTAATTGAAATTGTCACCAATTAATCACTGATTGGGTAAGGGTTTCTGAGAAAAGGGTGTCTGGGAGTGGCAAAAAGAACAACTCGAAATCAAATCATCAGTCCAAACTGTTGGTCTAGCTTCTGAGGAGATGGCTTTTTAGACTGCTCTCTCTCTCTCTCTCTCTCTCTCTCTCTCTCTCTCTCTCTCTCTCTCTCTCTCTCTCTCCATGCGAGTGTGTTCTGTTCTGCTCTTTACAGCTTTTTCTTGCTATTCTAAAAACTCTCTGATTGAGACAGCACTCTTTGTTAGTAAAAATTGTAAAAGCTATCTGAAGAAAAACTGCAATGAAATTTATTAGATCTTCTGACCAAGTGAGAAATCATGTTAGAATAAAATTACTGAAGAGCTGTGTTCACTCTCTAGACATCTCCAGAGAGCTCTGCGCTCTCTAGTAAAAATTCTGAAGAATTACTATTGCTTTCTTCTAGCTTATCTCATGCAGATCAAAACCCCAGGGATTTTTAAAATATCAATTAAGTCATTTACTTCAGGTTTCCTTTTGAATATCCTATGAGTCAGCCACCTGAGACCCAACCCCCCTTAATTCTCAGGAGATGGCAAGCAGATATCACTTAGCATTGCAGAAAGAATTCAGAGATCTGCCTGGCGTTGTTAAACACAGAAGATAAGCTAGTTGAGTGGAACCCTGCTCTGAAATTACCTTTTCTACCACAACTGGTCCTAGACTCACTGTGTCCCAGGTTGACTTTGAACTCAGTTATCTACCTACCTTCTTGTCTCCCTCCCTTTGTATTTTTCTGACAATCTAGCATATTATTGAAGCTGCCTCTGTTCCTTTAGGTTCGTGAAGCCTCTTCTAAAATTCATATTGGATCCTTATATTTTCGCATAGTTGAGAAAATATATAGTTTTGAACTCATGAATTTAGAACTATTTCCCACAGTCCTAAAGGGTGTCCTGAAGGTCCCAGGGTTTATTATATTGCTGAAACATAGTCACATCCTTGACTCCTGGACTCCCGGGTGCTTCTAATTATCATGGAGTCATTAATATTAACATGGAGTACAGTCCTCAGAAGGAAAGAGTCCTGTACTGCTAGTCATGGTTCTAGAAAATATGTACATTATTACACACAAAAGCCTTATGCCCACAGCAGTCATCCACACTCATGGAGCCTCACACAGGGTGGACCCTGTCCCAAGGGCAGAAACTCTGTCACTTTTTAGGCTAGGCACATGAGGCTCCACAACACATTGAAGAAATATGGGGAATTAATGTGTACAAGAGGAGGGTGTGTCATTTTGTTTAGGAGTTTAACATTGAAAATTGTTTGTGTTCTAGTCACTAACCCTCCACTCATATTCATCAAAACTATTATGCAAGATATATTTTAAACACTCACAACACACAAGTGACACACACACACACACACACACACACACACACACACACACACACACACACACACACAATTGGAAAGACACAAGTAGAAAGAACCTTGCTAGAAGAAGTGATTTGGCAGGGAGGGGTATGAGAGAGCATAATGGGGTTGTAAATGACCAAAACTCAGTATACATGAAGATTTGCCAAAAAGAATTAAATATGGAGAATAATTGTAATTAGGTGAATCATTCTCATGGCATATAGGGATATTTTGCTGTGTTAATTGAAGGGCCAATTTAATTTGAATTTAAGAAAACACAGCTTTGTAAATTATTTTTGCACTGATCATAATAGTTTGAAAATATAAACTGATAATTTCATTCTGGTGTCAGTTATCTTATCAAAGTACTGAATAGTTGATGCTAAATATTATGTCATATTAATGAAAGCCTAGCTTCCACGGAGAAAATTTTATAAAGCTATATTTTTACAGTCTAAAATTTACATTGGAAACTAATTTCCAATGCAACACCATTAAAATATAGAAGTCTTCCAGGGTATTGAGGCGGGAGTGGGTGGGTGGGAGTGGGAACATCATCATAGAAGAAGGGGATGGGAATGAAAGAAAGGGGATAACATTTGAAATGTAAATACATAAAATATCCAATAAAAAAAGACCCCCCAAAAACAAACAAACTATAGAAGCCTTTAAGAAGTGAATAGGTCATGAATTCTGTTCTTATAAAGGAGCATCAAGGAGAAGGCAGGGGCTGGACCTAGACACTCTGGACACTTGTATCAGATGTGCAGCTTCATCTTCACGTGATTGAGTCCCTTAACAATTGGAGTGGGGTTGGGGGAGGGGACTGTCTTTGACTCTGCCATTGACTCTCCTTTCCCCTTATTTGGACTGTCTGGTTGGACCTTAGTTGGAGAGGGGTTGTTTAGTAGTGGTACCCAAGGGAGGCTTCTCCTTCTTTGAGAAGAAGAGGAGGAGGTAATGGAGGTGAGATTTGTAAATGTGGGATTTGGAAGAGAGGAGGGAGTGGGGCTGCAGTTGGGTTGTAAAGTGAATCAAAAAATTATGAAAAAAAAGAGCATCAAGGGGGATTTCTGTGTCCCTGATACCATATAGGTAGGATGGAAAGAAAAATGTGCTCTTCTGAAGAAAAAAGTAAATTTTAGCAAGACACTGAATCTCTTGACATCCTAGACCTGCAGTTACCGTCCACTATAGAACTACGTGAAATAAATTCCAACTGTTTATAATTGTAGTTACCTAGTGTAAGATTATTTTATAATCATTGTAATGAATTAAGACAGTTATCTAATGGGTAATATGAATTGGGTACCGAGGGAAAGATAAAACGTTTTGAACTGTGTCAGTCAAGTTCAAATTATTTTCAGATACTTCATCATATTTTAACAATTACATATTTGTGGTACTGAAGGGCTCTAAAAATGAGAAAGCCATCTTTGCCTTTTCTCCTTTTTTTTTAATACTAAGGATCAACTTTTGATTTAGGCTCGTATCAACTGATAGCTTTAACTTCATTGCAATATAAAATGATTGAAACAATGATTTATTACATTCTGTCATTCTTTCTAGAGAAGAATAATCTTCTTCAGTATTAAAGTAGCTTTCACGAAAATCAATCAACCATAGATCATGTCATAAGACTGTCTTCTGATGTTAATAAAGTATTTTATAATAAGGAGTTTTAATGTGTTATAATTATATGCAATGAAAAATATATTAGGGTGCTGAAGAAAGAGCTACAGTGCTGGAAATTCTGATAATTTTTAAATTTATGGATTTCTTGTAAATAATAAGTATTTCACATAAATACCCATTTTCCTTGTTCTAATTCATAAAGTAAATTAAGAAACACTGTCAATATCTTTTTAATTCATTTGTATATGATTTGTAGAGATAAAATGAAAATGCTGTGTGTTGGCTTTTAATTACAGATAATACAACATATTTATCCATTCACATGCTACTTCTGATATTCCTACATAAGAATTACATTCCATAAGAGGAATGTGCCTAATATTGACCTAAATATACATTTCCTCTTCTTATAAGCCTTTAAAAATATGATTACTGCGATACTCGTTTCCATACCATACAGTTTATAGATACTTCTATAGTATGTTGTTTATTTCTGTACAGTTCACTAAATTATGTTTTATCTTAGCTCTTCTCTGTTTAAATAGCACAAATAACATCCATGTCCTCAGAGAGTTATTGAACAGGAGTGTGAGTTTTTAAAAAGTCACTTAGATTGTTAGATTACTTACAAGGATAGGCCGATGAGTTATTTCACATCCTCATGGAACTGAATTAGATTGCTAAAGTACAACCTTCACAATCTATCACTTTTTCAGGTCTTTTAAGTGCCATTGATATCATTTTCGCAATTTCAATCACTACAGTGAGGATGGGCTTTAAGAATTATTGATGTCTATTATATAGTAATCTGTCAATGCAACAATGTTGTTTCGATGTAGCTCCCATTTTATATAGGTATTAAAGGAAATGAAATAGGAGATAAAGCAGTTTAAAATACCTTATAAAATCATTCAGGAATATCAAATAATAATTCCATGACTATGATTTATCACTGAACAAAGCTCAAGTAGCAAATAAAAATTATTAAGTAATGAGTGTTAAATAGGTTTTCATAGAAATAATGTGTTTCACATCCATAAGATTTTTGAATTTGTGTATAACATGTCAAGAAATATTCTCGTGTTGGAATCCAAATATTCTAGTTCATTCAAAATTTTATAACGTTGTATTTAGTCTTATATATTTCAATGAAAACTTCATGGACTAGCTAGTTTGATTTTTATAGTAGCTGAAAATGTAGCTGGAAATTCACATCAGAATTTAATAGAATAATTGTCAGAGCTAATAAGGGGAATATGAAGGTGATTAAGAAATACAATTATGCTTACATAGCTCCAAAAATATTTTTGCCTTAAGATGATAGTGTGTTTTGAACAATGCACATCTCCTTATAAACGAAAATATATTTCAAATATAGCTCTACTGATTTCTTGAAGTCCTCAAGTTGCTAAAGTCAATATATATATACATATATATATATATATATATATATATATATATATATATATATATATGCCTGGTACCTACAAAGATCAAAAGAAAGCATCAGATTCTCTGGAACTGGAGTTTCAGTTTACAACATTTCCATGTGGATTAGTGGAAATTGATCATGAGTCCTCTGGAGGAGGATCAAGTGTTCTCATCAACTGAGACATGTCTCTAGCCATAAAATGGAAATTTTGGTAAAGAAGGCAATATTTCAGCTGATTGCTTTGTTTCTTTTCTTTCCTTATTTTCTTTTTCTTTCTTCCCCTTCCTTCCATTATTTGATTGCCACTTAATTTGCTTTTCTTTTGTTAATTATCTTTTCATTTTCAAAAAGCCTTGTGATGTTGAAGAATAATTTGATTTTACTTTGTAATTATTTTCTTGTTAGGAAATTGCAAAAAGAGGACATTTCTATGGAAAAATTATAGAATGTCATAATATCACCAACAACACAGCTACATTTTTTCTGGGAAGTTATATATGCACTAGGTTTTTTGTTAAGACAAAATTTTTTTTTTTTTTTTTTTTTTTTTTTTTTTTAAATTTTTTTTTTTTTTTTTTAATTTATTTATTTTATGTGGTATGCTGCCTTCAGATACACCAGAAGAGGGCATCAGATTCCATTACAGATGGTTGTGAGCCACCATGTGGTTGCTGGGAATTGAACTCAGGACCTCTGGAAGAGCAGTCGGTGCCCTTAACCGCTGAGCCATCTCTCCAGCCCAAGACAAAAATTAAAATGAAAATATATATTAAATTTTCTATTTTCTATTTTTAAATTTTCCTTTTAATAGGATCTCACTATGTAGCCCTGGTTATCCAGAAACTTGATAGGTGAAATCACTGCCTCTTGAATCCTCAGATTCGAAGTATACTGCATCACACCAGACAGTCTAAATTTCCACTCTTACGTTTTCTCTTGGACACTAGCCTTTCATCATAAAATTTTAATTTATCATATATATGTATATATATGTATATATATTAATTTATCATATATATGTATGTCTGTATATATGCTGAGCACAAGTACAGTACAACATGTTTAGTTGATTTCCAGAATGGGGTGGTGGCTAAATAATATTTATTGGATTAAGGGGTAACAGGATGGTTATTTACATGGCCTTCAAAACAAATTTATATGAGGAAGTCTTTGACTATTTTAAATATTCAGAGCTTAAAATTCAAAGTGATTTGGGGTAGTTCTACATTATGCTGTGAGCCCTTACATGAATAGCAGTTCACAAACTAAAGTCTCCTGATCCTTTTATGTCCAAACAAGGCAAGCTGACCTGTGTGTGCTCATCAAGAAAGACATTTGTGACTACTATGAAGGGTGTCATTTCTCTAATTTCTTTCTCTGCTTGATTCTCTTTTGTGTAGAGGAAGGCTACAGATTTATTTGAGTTAATTTTATACCCAGCCACTTTGCTGAACGTGTTTATCAGGTTTAGCAGTTCCCTGATAGAACTTTTGGGATCACTTAAGTATACAATCATATCATCTGCAAATAGTGATATTTTGACTTCTTCTTTTCCAATCTGTATCCCGTTGATCTCTTTTTGTTGTGTGATTGCTCTGGCAAGAACTTTGAGAACTATATTGAATAAGTAGGGAGAGAGTGGTCAGCCTTGTCTAGTCCCTGATTTTAGTGGGATTGCTTCAAGTTTCTCTCCATTTAGTTTAATGTTAGCGACTGGTTTGCTGTATATGGCTTTTACTATGTGTAAGTATGGGCCTTGAATTCCTGTTTCTTCCAGGACTTTTATCATGAAGGGGTGTTAAATTTTGTCAAATGCTTTCTCAGAATCTAGTGAAATGATCATGTGGTTGTTATCTTTCAGTTTGTTTATATAGTGGATTATGTTGATGGTTTTCCATATATTAAACCATCCCTGCATCCCTGGAATGAAGCCTACTTGATCATGATGGATGATTGTTTTGATTTGCTCTTGGATTCAGTTTGAAAGAATTTTATTGAGTATCTTTGCATCGATATTCAAAAGGGAAATTGGTCTGAAGTTCTCTTTCTTTGTTGGGTCTTTGTGTATAAGAACATCAAGCCTCTAAAGAAAGAAACTGAAGAAGATCTAAGAAGATGGAAAGATCTCCCATGCTCATGGATTGGCAGGATTAATATAACAAAAATGGCCACTTTACCAAAAGTGATCTACAGATTCAATGCAATCTCCATCGAAATTCCAACCCAATTCTTTATAGAGTTAGACAGAAAAATTTGCAAATTCATCTGGAATGACAAAAAACCCAGGGCAGCTAAAAACATCCTCAACAATAAAAAGACTTACAGAGGAATCACTATCCCTGAACTCAAGCAGTATTACAGAGCAATAGTGATAAAAACTGTATGGTACTGGGACAAAGACAGAGAGATAGACAAGTGGGATAGAAGTGAAGACCCAGAAATGAACCCACACACCTATGGTCACTTGATTTTTGACAAAGGAGCCAAAACAACCCAATGGAAAAAAGATAGCATTTTCAGCAAGTGGTGATGGTTCAACTGGAGGTCAGCATGTAGAAGAATGCAGATCGATCCATTCTTATCACCCTGTAGAAAGCTTAAGTCCAAGTATATCAAGGACCTCCACCTCAAACCAGATACACTCAAACTAATAGAAGAAAAAGTGGGGAAGCATTTTGAACACATGGGCACTGGAGAAAATTTCCCCAATGGCTTATGCTCTAAGATCAAGAATCGACAAATGGCATCTCATAAAACTGCCAAGCTTCTGTAAGGCAAAGGACACTGTGGTTAGGACAAAACGGCAACCAACAGATTGGAAAAAGATCTTCAACAATCCTACAACTGATAGAGGGCTTATATCCAAAATATACGAAGAACTCACAAAGTTAGACTGCAGGGAGACTAATAACCCTATTAAAAATGGTGTTCAGAGCTAAACAAAGAATTCACAGCTGAGGAATGCGAAATGGCTGAGAAACACCTAAAGAAATGTTCAACATCTTTAGTCATTAGGGAAATGAAAATCATGACCACCCTGAGATTCCACCTCACACCAGTCAGAATGGCTAAGATCAAAAATTCATGTGACAACAGATTCTGGAGAAGATGTGGAGAAAGAGGAACACTCCTCCATTGTTGGTGGGATTGCAGACTGGTACAACCATTCTGGAAATCAGTCTGGAGGTTCCTCAGAAAACTGGACATAGTACTACTTGAGGACCCAGCTATACCTCTCTTGGGCATATACCCAGAAGATGCCCCAACATATAACAAAGACTAATGCTCCATTATGTTCATAGCAGCCTTATTTATAATAGCCAGAAGCTGGAAAGAACTCAGATGCCCTTTAACAGAGGAATGGATACAGAAATTGTGGTACATCTACACAAAGGAATACTACTCAGCTATTAAAAACAATGACTTTATGAAATTCATAGGCAAATGGTTGGAACTGGAAAATATAATCCTGAGTGAGGTAACCCAATCACAGAAAAAGACACATGGTATGCACGCATTGAAAAGCAGATATTAGACCAAATGCTCGAATTAGATGCACCGAACACATTAAACTCAAGAAGGACAACCAAAATGGGAATGTTTCACTCCTTCTTTAAAAGGGGAACAAGAATACCCTTGGGAGGGAATAGGGAGGCAAAGTTTAGAACAGAGGCTGAAGGAACACTCATTCAGAGCCTGCCCCACATGTGGCCCATACATATACAGCCACCAAACTAGATAAGATGGATAATGCAAAGAAGTGCAGGCCGACAGGAACCGGATATAGATCTCTCCTGAGAGACACAGCCAGAATACAGCAAATACATAAACGAATGCCAGCAGCAGTCCACAGAACTGAGAATGGGACCCCCGTTGAAGGAATCAGAGAAAGGCCTGGAAGAGCTTGAAGGGTCTTGAGACTCCATATGAACAACAGTGCCAACCAACCAGAGGTTCCAGTGACTAAGCCACTACCCAAAGACTACACATGGACTGACCCTGGGCTCCAACCTCATAGGTAGCAATGAATAGCCTAGTAAGAGCACCAGTAGAAGGGGAAGCCCTTGGTCCTGCCAGACTGAACCCCAGGAGCAGAGGATTGTTGGGGGGGGAGGCGGTAATGGGGGAGGATGGGGAGGGTACACCCATATATAGAAGGGGAGGGGGGAAGGGCTAGGGGATGTTGGCCTGGAAACCATGAAAGGGAATAACAATTGAAATGTAAATAAGAAATACCCAAGTTAATAAAGATGAAGAAAAAAAAAGAAAAAGAAAAACTTAGTACACCTGCAATAGCTCTGCAGATCACTGTGTTTTATCAGCAGGCTTTGTGAGATGTCTTATATTGCTTGAGTGCTCCAGGGAGCATGTTTTATGTCTTCTTTATTTTATGGCAGTGCCTTTCAAATGAAGATATTCTTGTATATAGGTAACAACAATTCATGAAAACAGAGGCTATGAAATTGAAAGAGAGCAAACGGGAGTATATGGGATGTTTAGGTTTTATGTAAGGAAAAGAGAAAATGGTGTAAATATACTATAATTTAAAAAAATGACAATAGCAAACTAGCAAACTAAGGTGGAAAGATACTGGACTTAACCTCTCAACTCTACACAACACATATATACTCATGAACACCCACAAACACATTTACACATACATGAATACAGGTGAACACCTCGTACACATACAAATACAAAAAATGTTTGGTGTGTTTTGATAATCTACAAAATAATATCAGCATCTTCTTTGTTCTCTGTCTTGGTGATTTAAAGAAATAATTGAGATTGCAATTGAGCCTATTATAAAATATTTATATTCTCAGTTATGTTATAATACTCTGTTCTATAAGTACACTATACTTCACTTAGAGCTTTAATAGATATCATAACATTCTTTTGTTCATTTTTTTTTATTAACTTGGTATTTCTTATATACATTTAGTGTTATTCCCTTTCCCAGTTTCCACAAACATCCCCCTCCCCCCCCCTTCTTTTGGGTGTTCCTCCCCATCCTTCCCCCCTTGTCCCTCCCCCAACAATCTAGTTCACTGGGGTTCAGTCTTACTTGGGACCCAGGGCTTCCCCTTCCACTGGTGCTCTTACTAGGATATTCATTGCTACCTATGAGGTCAGAGTCCAGGGTCAGTCCATGTATAGTCTTTAGGTAGTGGCTTGGTCCTGGAAGCTCTGGTTGCTTGGCATTGTTGTACATATGGGGTCTCAAGCCCCTTCAAGCTCTTCAGTTCTTTCTCTGATTCCTTCAGCGGGTGTCCTATTTTTCAGTTCAGTGGTTTGCTGCTGGTATACGCCTCTGTGTTTGCTGTATTCTGGCTGTGTCTCTCAGGAGAGATCTACATCCAGCTCCTGTCGGCCTGCACTTCTTTGCTTCATCCATCTTGTCTAATTGGATGGCTGTATATGCATGGGCCCATGTGGGGCAGGCTCTGAATGGGTGTTCCTTCTGTGTCTGTTTTAATCTTTGCCTTTCTATTCCCTGCCAAGGGTATTCTTGTTCCCCTTTTAAAGAAGGAGTGAAGCATTCACATTTTGATCATCCGTCTTGAGTTTCATTTGTTCTAGGCATCTACGGTAATTCAAGCATTTGGGCTAATAGCCACTTATCAATGAGTGCATACCATGTGTGTTTTTCTGTGATTGGGTTACCTCACCCAGGATGATATTTTCCAGTTCCGAACATTTGCCTACGAATTTCATAAAGTCATTGTTTTTGATAGCTGAGTAGTATTCCATTGTATAGATGTACCACATTTTCTGTATCCATTCCTCTGTTGAAGGGCATCTGGGTTCTTTCCAGCTTCTGGCTATTATAAATAAGGAGGCGATGAACATAGTGGAGCACGTGTCTTTTTTATATGTTGGGGCATCTTTTGGGTATATGCCCAAGAGAGGTATAACTGGATCCTCAGGCAGTTCAATGTCCAATTTTCAGAGGAACCTCCAGACTGATTTCCAGAATGGTTGTACCAGTCTGCAATCCCGCCAACAATGGAGGAGTGTTCCTCTTTCTCCACATCCTCGCCAGCATCTGCTGTCACCTGAGTTTTTGATCTTAGCCATTCTCACTGGTGTGAGGTGAAATCTCAGTGTTGTTTTGATTTGCATTTCCCTGATGACTAAAGATGTTGAACATTTCTTTAGGTGTTTCTCAGCCATTCGGCATTCCTCAGCTGTGAATTCTTTGTTTAGCTCTGAACCCCAATTTTAATAGGGTTATTTGTCTCCCTGCGGTCTAATTTCCTGAGTTCTTTGTATATTTTGGATATAAGGCCTCTATCTGTTGTAGGATTGGTAAAGATCTTTTCCCAATCTGTTGGTTGCCGTTTGTCCTAACCACAGTGTCCTTTGCCTTACAGAAGCTTTGCAGTTTTATGAGATCCCATTTGTCGTTTCTTGATCTTAGAGCATAATCCATTCGTGTTTTGTTTAGGAAATTTTTTCCAGTGCCCATGTGTTCCAGATGCTTCCCTAGTTTTTCTTCTATTAGTTTGAGTGTGTCTGGTTTGATGTGGAGGTCCTTGATCCACTTGGACTTAAGCTTTGTACAGGGTGATAAGCATGGATCGATCTGCATTCTTCTACATGTTGACCTCCAGTTGAAACCAGCACCATTTGCTAAAATGCTATCTTTTTCCATTTGATGGTTTTGGCTCCTTTGTCAAAAATCAAGTGCCCATAGGTGTGTGGATTCATTTCTGGGTCTTCAATTCTGTTCCATTGGTCTATCTGTCTGTCTCTGTACCAATACCATGCAGTTTTTATCACTATTGCTCTCTAATACTGCTTGAGTTCAGGGATAGTGATTCCCCTGAAGTCCTTTTATTGTTGAGGATAGTTTTAGCTATCCTGGGTTTTTTGTTATTCAGATGAATTTGCAAATTGTTCTGTCTAACTCTTTGAAGAATTGGATTGGTATTTTGATGGGGATTGCATTGAATCTGTAGATCGCTTTTGGTAAAATGGCCATTTTACTATATTAATCCTGCCAATCCATGAGCATGGGAGATCTTTCCATCTTCTGAGGACTTCTTCAATTTCTTTCTTCAGAGTCTTGAAGTTCTTATTGTACAAATCTTTTACTTGCTTGGTTAAAGTCACACCGAGGTACTTTATATTATTTGGGTCTATTATGAAGGGTGTCGTTTCCCTAATTTCTTTCTCAGCTTGTTTCTCTTTTGTGTAGAGGAAGGCTACTGATTTATTTGAGTTAATTTTATACCCAGCCACTTTGCTGGAGTTGTTTATCAGCTTTAGTAGTTCTCTGGTGGAACTTTTGGGATCACTTAAATATACTATCATATCATCTGCAAATAGTGATATTTTGACTTCTTCTTTTCCGATCTGTATCCCCTTGACCTCCTTTTGTTGTCTGATTGCTCTAGATAGAACTTCAAGAACTATATTGAATAAGTAGGGAGAGAGTGGGCAGCCTTGTCTAGTCCCTGATTTTAGTGGGATTGCTTCAAGTTTCTCTCCATTTAGTTTAATGTTAGCCACTGGTTTGCTGTATATGGCTTTTATTATGTTTAGGTATGGGCCTTGAATTCCTATTCTTTCCCGGACTTTCATCATGAAGGGGTGTTGAATTTTGTCAAATGCTTTCTCAGCATCTAATGAAATGATCATGTGGTTTTGTTCTTCCAGTTTGTTTATAGAATGGATCACGTTGATGGTTTTCCGTATATTAAACCATCCCTGCATGCCTGGGATGAAGCCTACTTGATCATGGTGGATGATTGTTTTGATGTGCTCTTGGATTCGGTTTTCCAGAATTTTGTTAAGTATTTTTGCATCGATATTCATAAGGGAAATTGGTCTGAAGTTCTCTTTCTTTGTTGGGTCTTTGTGTGGTTTAGGTATAAGAGTAATTGTGGCTTCATAGAAGGAATTCGGTAGTGCTCCATCTGTTTCAATTTTTTGGAATAGTTTGGATAGTATTGGTATGAGGTGTTCTATGAAGGTCTGATAGAATTCTACACTAAACCCGTCTGGATCTGGGCTCTTTTTGGTTGGAAGACCTTTAATGACTGCTTCTATTTCCTTAGGAGTTATGGGGTTGTTTAACTGGTTTATCTGTTCCTGATTTAACTTCGGTACCTGGTATCTGTCTAGGAAATTGTCCATTTCCTGCAGATTTTCAAGTTTTGTTGAATATAGGCTTTTATAGTAAGATCTGATGATTTTTTGAATTTCCTCTGGATCTGTAGTTATGTCTCCCTTTTCATTTCTGATTTTGTCAATTTGGACACAATCTCTGTGTCCTCTCGTTAGTCTGGCTAAGGGTTTATCTATCTTGTTGATTTTCACAAAGAACCAACTTTTGGCACTGTTGATTCTTTCTATGGTCCTTTTTGTTTCTACTTGGTTGATTTCAGCTCTGCGTTTGATTATTTCCTGCCTTCTACTCCTTCTGGGTGTATTTGCTTCTTTTTGTTCTAGAGCTTTTAGGTGTGCTGTCAAGCTGCTGACATATGCTCTTTCCTGTTTCTTTCTGCAGGCACTCAGCGCTATGAGTTTTCCTCTTAGCACAGCTTTCATTGTGTCCCATAAGTTTGGGTATGTTGTACCTTCATTTTCATTAAATTCTAAAAAGTTTTTAATTTCTTTCTTTATTTCTTCCTTGACTAGGTTATCATTGAGTAGAGCATTGTTCAATTTCCACGTATATGTGGGCATTCTTCCCTTGTTGTTATTGAAGACCAGTTTTAGGCCGTGGTGGTCCGATAGCACGCGTGGGATTATTTCTATCTTTCTGTACCTTTTGAGGCCCGTTTTTGACCAATTATATGGTCAATTTTGGAGAAAGTACCATGAGGAGCTGAGAAGAAGGTATAACCTTTTGCTTTAGGACAGAATGTTCTATAAATATCTGTTAAGTCCATTTGGCTCATGACTTCTCTTAGTCTGTCTACTTCTCTGTTTAATTTCTGTTTCCATGATCTGTCCATTGATGAGAGTGGGGTGTTGAAGTCTCCTACTATTATTGTGTGAGGTGCAATGTGTGTTTTGAGCTTTAGTAAGGTTTCTTTTACGTATGTAGGTGTCCTTGTATTTGGGGCATAGATATTTAAGATTGAGAGTTCATCTTGGTGGATTTTTCCTTTGATGAATATGAAGTGTCCTTCCTTATCTTTTTTGATGACCTTTAGTTGAAAATTGATTTTATTTGATATTAGAATGGCTATTCCAGCTTGCTTCTTCTGACCATTTGCTTGGAAAGTTGTTTTCCCAGCCTTTCACTCTGAGGTAGTGTCTGTCTTTGTCTCTGAGGTGTGTTTCCTGTAGGCAGCAGAATGCAGGGTCCTCGTTCGTATCCAGTTTGTTAATCTATGTCTTTTTATTGGGGGAGTTGAGGCCATTGATGTTGAGAGATATTAAGGAATAGTGATTATTGCTTCCTGTTATATTCATATTTGGATGTGAGGTTATGTTTTGTGCTTTTCTTCTCTTTGTTTTGTTGCCAAGGCAGATTAGTTTCTTGCCTCTTCTGGGTATAGCTTGTCTCCTTATGTTGGGCTTTACCATTTATTATCCTTTGTAGTGCTGGATTTGTAGAAAGATATTGTATAAATTTGGTTTTGTCATGGAATATCTTGGTTTCTCCATCTATGTTAATTGAGAGTTTTGCAGGATACAGTAGCCTGGGCTGGCATTTGTGTTCTCTTAGGGTCTGTATGACATCCGTCCAGGATCTTCTAGCCTTCATAGTTTCTGGCGAAAAGTCTGGTGTGATTCTGATAGGTCTGCCTTTATATGTTACTTGACCTTTTTCCCTTACTGCTTTTAATATTCTTTCTTTATTTTGTGCGTTTGGTGTTTTTGACTATTATGTGCCGGGAGGTGTTTCTTTTCTGGTCCAATCTATTTGGAGTTCTGTAGGCTTCTTGTATGCCTATGGGTATCTCTTTTTTTTAGGTTATGGAAGTTTTCTTCTATGATTTTGTTGAAGATATTTACTGGTCCTTTGAGCTGGGAGTCTTCACTCTCTTCTATACCTATTATCCTTAGGTTTGATCTTCTCATTGAGTCCTGGATTTCCTGTATGTTTTGGACCAGTAGCTTTTTCTGCTTTACATTATCTTTGACAGTTGAGTCAATGATTTCTATGGAATCTTCTGCTCCTGAGATTCTCTCTTCCATCTCTTGTATTCTGTTGGTGATGCTTGTATCTACAGCTCCTTGTCTCTTCTTTTGGTTTTCTATATCCAGGGTTGTTTCCATGTGTTCTTTCTTGTTTGCTTCTATTTCCATTTTTAATTCCTTCAACTGTTTGATTGTGTTTTCCTGGAATTCTTTCAGGGATTTTTGTGACTCCTCTCTATGGGCTTCTACTTGTTTATTTATGTTTTCCTGGAATACTTTTAGGAATTTTTTCGATTCCTCTCTGTAGGCTTCTACTTGTTTGTTTATGTTTTCCTGTGTTTCTCTAAGGGAGTTCTTCATGTCTTTCTTGAAGTCCTCCAACATCATGATCAAATGTTTTTCCTGGAATTCTTTTAGGAATTTTTGCGATTCCTCTCTATAGGCTTCTACTTGTTTATTTATGATTCCATGGAACTCTTTCAAGGATATTTGTGACTCCTCTCTATGGGCTTCTACTTGTTTATTTATGATTTCCTGGAATTCTTTCAGGGATTTTTGCGATTCTTCTCTGTAGGCTTCTACTTGTTCTCTAAGGGAGTTCTTCACGTCTTTCTTGAAGTCCTCCAGCATCATGATCAAATATGATTTTGAAACTAGATCTTGCTTTTCTGGTGTGTTTGGATATTCCGTGTTTGCTTTGGTGGGAGAATTGGGCTCCAATGATGCCATGTAGTCTTGGTTTCTGTTGCTTGGGTTCCTGTGCTTGCCTCTCGCCATCAGATTATCTCTAGTGTTACTTTGTTCTGCTATTTCTGATAGTGGCTAGACTGTCCTATAAGCCTGTGTGTCAGGAGTGCTGTAGACCTGTTTTCCTGTTTTCTTTCAGCCAGTTATGGGGACAGAGTGTTCTGCTTTCGGGCGTGTAGTTTTTCCTATCTACAGGTCTTCAGCTGTTCCTGTGGGCCTGTGTCTGGTGTTCACCAGGCAGGTCACTTGCAGCAGAAAAGTTGGTCTTACTTGTGGTCCCGAGGCTCAAGTTTACTTGTGGGGTTCTGCCTATGAGCTCTCTGGGGCAGCAGCAACCAGCAAGATCTTTGCCGCCCTTTCCGGGAGCCTCCGTGCACCAGGGTTCCAGATGGTGTTTGGTGTTTTCCTCTGGCGTCAGAGATGTGTGCAGAGTGCAGTCTCTTCTGGTTTCCCAGGCGTGTCTGCCTCTTTGAAGGTTTAGCTCTACCTCCCATGAGATTTGGGTGCAGAGAACTGTTTATCTGGTCTGTTCCTTCAGGTTCCGGCGGTGTCTTAGGCGCAGGGGTCCTTCCGCACCTGGGCCTTCCCCCACGGGAACCCAGAGGCCGTATACAGTTTCCTCTTGGGCCAGGGATGTGGGCAGGGGTGGGCAGTGTTGGTGGTCTCTTCCGCTCTGCAGCCTCAGGAGTACCCACCTGACAAGGCGGTGAGATCTCTCTCTCACGGGGTCTGGGAGCAGAGAGCTGCTAGGGGCCGGGATCCACGGGTTTGGGACTCCTGTTAAACAGCGGAAGTGCCCGGTCCTAGAGGAATTTTGCCTCTGTGTGTCCTGAGTTCACCAGGAAGGTCTCTTGCAGCAGAAAAGTTGGTCTTACCTGTGGTCCAGAAGCTCAAGTTTGCTCGTGTGTTGCTGCCTACGAGCTCTCCGCGGCGGCAGCAACCAGGAAGATCTGAGCTGCCCTTTCCGGGAGCCTCCGTGCACCAGGGTTCCAGATGGAGTTTGGTGTTTTCCTCTGGCGTCAGAGATGTGTGCAGAGTGCAGTCTCTTCTGTTTTCCCAGGCGTGTCTGCCTCTCAGTAGGTTTAGCTCTCCCTCCCACGGGATTTGGGTGCAGAGAATTGTTTATCCAGTCTGTCCCTCATATCATAACATTCTTAATGTATGTTGTAAAGCACATTTATGGAGATCAATCATTAATTACGTGTATAAGGTTTTTGTAAAACCAGTCTTTATCATTAAAGTTGAATAATTGTGGATAAAGCTGCATGTCCCCCTTATTTTACATTTTATCTTGTGGTTTTGTGTTTAGGAAAATCTTTCAAACTCCAATCATGTGATATGTACATATATTTTCTTCAATAGTACTTTTCTTTTAGAAAATATGACTCTTGAATCTATTTAGAATTTCTTTTAATGAGTAAGCTATTACAAATAATTATCCTCAAGGCCTCACTACCACCCTTATTCTGATAATTTTCAAATTTTGCCAACTCATTCATCTCAATTTTAAATGTGATTGTCATTGGATATTAAGTGTTTATTAAATATTTATCCTGTTCCTGAGCTTCCATCTCTGAAAACACAATACAGTGATTCAATTGTAGCTTCTGCTGTTATACAGATTATTGTATAGAAGCTGGATATTCCTTCAGACTTAGTTACTGAGCATGTGTTTGGTATCTGAATTTCCTCCTTGGAAAACTAGAATATTCATGATATATAATTCACAAATTTATAGAAGGATTGAATAAGATAAAAAATGAAAATGAAAGAAAGAAAAGAATGTACTAAGGATTAAAGAAATACAGGATACTCAAAAAGTGTTAACGAACCCTATATTTATCAAATCCTATCTCAAAATGTACAGCTCCTCTTTCATTACTCTTTACATTTAGTTTTATATTTACCATGTTTTCACATATATTCCTTCATTATTAACTTAAAATTTGGTCATTGAAGAAATTGCTGTCATTGTCCATTGGCATGGAGAATTTATTCTGCATTTTAAGTATAAAGGGTTGTTCCATGAAATTTAATTTTTCTTCAGAAAATGCCTTTATTTTTAATGATTATATTCTAACACTGTTTTCCTCATTAAATTGATATATGGAATATCGCTGTTTAAAATAGAATTTCTAACTATTTAAACTAAATACAAATTAACTTCTATCTTTTTTCTAGATGTTTACACTGAAGCAAATTACTCAATCACTTGTGCTTTATTATTTTCATATATAAAATGTAAATTTATCAGCTCCTATCCCATACATTTTTATGAGGGCAATTACATAAATTTTTCTAATTAATATATTTATTTTCCAGCAGTTTCACTTTAAATTTTCCACAACAATTGCATTGTTTGCCACAAATAAATATTTTCTTTTTCCTCATATTTACTCATTTTATTTCTCATACATATTTTACATAAGTGCCATAACTTTCAAAATATTTTAAACTGTAATTATAGCCATCTATTTCACATGCATGCAGTCATCTTTTTCTAGAAATAGGGTTCTAATGAATCATGAGCAACGCTGAGACAGACATATTTTGATGTATGGAAAAGATATACTCTACACCCAATTCTTTCTGATTCTTTTACCAGAAATTAATCATTTACTTTGCCAAATAATCTTGCTGCATTTAGAGAAAATTTGTTTTTCTGTATATGTGTGTTATTTCATTTGATTTATTAGAGAAATCAATTATAATAGATCTACTGATTGTGTATCATACACGTATTCTAAGAAAAATTGTGCTTTGCCTTGTTTATAATTATCTTAATAACTAATAAATTTAATTAATTCATATTTAATGCTGTTGTATACAGTCAAGTTAGTCAATTTGGCCTTCAGATTTCATCAGGCAGCTTGTAAAGCTTGCTATCAAGGATAATCATAGAAAGAAACCGATTTTTTATTCTTTATTCTTTGAAATGAATTAAGTCATATGAAATGCATACATTTTTAGTTAATTTTGTTATTAGGTTGTCAGAATCGGACATATTTTAGAAAAGAATAATTTTAAAGTTATAATTTCTTCTATTACTTTTACCTATTTTAAGGCAGATTTGACTGCCTGAAAGGAATTTAAGCTTCCTCCAAAATCCATATACTAAAAAAGTAAAACTTACAATGGTGTTATTTGATTTTTTTTTTTTTTTACAAAACTTTATATCTTTAGTTACAGTATCACTCTCATTTTTCATATTGTAGATCAATAATCCCCACAGGGCTGTGAATTCTTAGGCCATATTACAATCTGAGTTTCAGGTTGTTACTTAGACAGCCAGTTAAAATTTGGGAGTAAGGTATTATTGTCATGGTGTCAGAGTTTGCTAGCAAAGATAGTTCTCTCCTTCACGTCTGCAAAAGTACAAACTCACATTTCCCCTTGAGTGTATATGAACTTTTGTTAACTGCAAGAAAGGTTCATAACTATGAATTAGAATCTTATCTTTTTCCTGAATCATATGGAACATTATGGTAGTCAAAAGCATAGACAAAATAAAATATGTTGCCTGGGTTCCTCTTTGGAATTATATTTGCATTTACAATTTCTAATAGGATTATATTTGTAAGATTTTGTGATTTTTGTAATGAACTTTGTTTACAAAAGCTATATTTTCTTGTATTTTTGCCATTTCCCCAAAATTACTTTACTCTTTATGGGCATTTATCTAATCAATATAATAATGCTTCTATGTCCTGATGTTCTGAATGAAGCCAAAATAATAAATTTATTTATTTAAATAGTATTCCGAAAGTACCCGATTTCCCCCCAAATTTCTGTTTAATATTTTTCTTACACTGAAATGAAATTACAAGCATTTTTGGCAAAATATTTATTTTTCCTGATATTTCAGTGCTGCTCCCAATTACGCATATGACTTTTTTCAATTCAATAGGCAATGTGGAATCAACTACTATCTTTCTTCTCTATTGAGTGAGTTATGACAACTGGCATTTTTAATTACTTTACAACCTTAGAAAATATAGATATAGGAGAGTCCTCTAAAAAACTATGATGCTGAAAAAGAAAGATAATACACAATTATGATAATATTCTCAAATGTAGTTTATATTATCATAAATCAATAGAAGGAAATTTTGGAAGGAGAAACTTATAACATGTGAATTCCAGAACTAATTTTAAAATCTAACAAAATGTTTTAGCACACTCTAGTGGCACAATTTGTAATTTATCCTAAAATACAATCTTTCTAGAAAAACTAAATGTGTTACACATATAATTTATCTTAGAATAACCGAATATCAGTACTGTAAAATAAATTAGAATGTGCTACAAATATTTCTAATTCATAATGTGATATTATTTTTATATATTTCATGAGCTTTTGTAGTATATGATAATCTCCTGAAATGTTTAATATTTTTATTGTCCAAAATAATATGACATGGATTGAATTGATTGGTTTATAATAACGACTGTAATAACAACATGGAAGTAAATATTGAATGCTGATATTTGTGATTTGGATGAAATCTCTGAATATACTGTTATCTTTTTTTTAAGTCAGAAGTTATTTCATTGCAGTTTATCTACCTGAGTTCACAGAATTGAACAAATAGCAAAATTTAATATATTGTCTGCTACATGGCAATGCTTCAAAAAATAGTTATGGGTTATTTAGGTCAAAGATATATTGACATAGTATTTTTTTGAAAAAATGACGCAGTTGTCCTACAAAACAGTAAAGGTTTAGGTAATAGATATGCTAATAATCCTGAGTTATCACAGCCACCCGCATAAACAACAAAAAAAATATCATATTATTCTTGTCATAGTTTGATTTCTATTGTTCTAATAAAATATTTTGACTACCAGCAATGTAGAAGATGAAACTAAAATTTTGCTTATACTTCTATGTTACAGTCTATCTTTGGACAAGAGTAAGGGCTGGAACTGAAGCAGAAACTGAAAGGCAGAAAGAAGCCTTGTAGGAACAGCGCTGACCAGGTTACTCATAGGTTCATGATTAGCTAGCTTTCTTACATAGCCCAAAATTACCTACTGAGGGAATGGTGTAAATGGATGTCATTTACTTGTACATTGCAGGATAGATCATCTTAAATAGTATCTTGAAATAGCCACTTTCAGGACCCATGAAAAACACCATTTACAGCATGAAATTGGGTACTTATTTCAGGTGAATAAAATATAAGCGCATACTTATTTTCTTGTAGAGTTAGTATTTTACCTAGAAAGGTGTGATTTGAAAAAGATTTTTGTTTGAATTTTATCCTTTTAGAATTTCCTTTAACTTGTAAACAGGGTTTTTGTTTGTTTGTTTGTTTGTTGTTATTGTTTACTGCCCACTGCAACGAAGGCCAGCCCTCATTTACAAGATTGTGGTTTGAAATATCAGGTAGCTTCAAGGTGGAATGATTTGTTTTCTCAAAAAAGATATATGATTTTAATCTTCACAGAATTTAAGGTACCTAGATTCTGGTTTTATGGCAATAATCTTTCTCCTATGATTTCTCTATTTGATCCATTTGTCCTAGTGAAAATGACAGCTCCTTTCTGTTCCCTTCAGCAAAGATAAAAATGCTTTCTCAAGCTTAAAGTGCTTATCTTCTCCTCAAGATAAACTTTTCACTGATTATAGATTATTTCAAGCTCTGTTCTTTGTTTACAATAAATTACTTGCTAAATCTAAACGTCAATAGTGAGCTCCTGTGACTTAGAACTAAAATCTCATTAATTTATTTCCTGGAGCTGTGTTCCTAGGATCTTTTAAATGGAGGGCAAGATAATAATCTGTGGTGATTAGGGAGTACCCTTTGAATACAGGAAAACCTAACAAGATTAAATAATAGAAAATTGAATATCATTCAGAAAATGACTTTGACAGCCTAAGACCTTACTATGATGCTCAGAGGTGAAAGAAATAAGTAGAAAAAATATACTGTAGCTATCCTTAGTGTTCTTCAGATTGATGACCAAAAACCAAATAAACATTTAGTTTATTGAATTTCCTGCAACAAGATGCATGTCCTCAGGCACTTCTTCGCATAATCTTTAGTAGCTACATAAGGTCAGCACAACTGAAGTGAATGGTGGATTCAATCACATTTAAAAGTTTCAAGCAAAGTGTGATGACAGATTTCAAAAGTTTTTTTTTCTACTTTATTATTTTACCTTTCTTTTTTTATTGGATATTTTTATTTACATTTCAAATACTATCCCCTTTCCCCCACCCAACCATCCACCCCTTCCTGCCTGCCTGCCTTGACATTCCCCTGCGATGAGGATTCCAATCTTGGCAGGATCAAGGACTTCTCCTCCCATTGGTGCCCAGCAAGGCCATCCTCTGCTACATATGCAGCTGGAGCCATGGGTCTGTCCATGTGTACTGTTTGAATGGTTGTTTAGTTCCTAGGAGTTCTGGTTGGTTGGTATTGTTGTTCTTTGGGGTTGAAAACCCCTTCAGCTCCTTAATCCTTTCTCTAATTCCTCCAAAGGAGACCACATTCTCAGTTCAATGGTTTGCTGCTAGCATTCCCCTCTGTATTTGTCATGCTGTGGCAAAGCCTCTCAGGAGACAGCTATATCAGGCTCCTGTCAACATCCACTTCTTGGCATCAGCAATATTGTCTGGGTTTGGTGGCTGTGTGTATATGGGCTGAATTCCCAGGTGGGGCAGTCTCTGAATGGCCTTTCCTTCAGTCTCTGCTCATATGGAAGATGAGATTCTTGGGGTATGGTGATCCCCCCTAAATGGCCTTCTACTTTTTGCTTTCCAAAAACGTGATGTAAAGATCAATTTAGAAAAAAATAAAACCCCTCACCTACTACTATACTCTTCTCTACAACTGACATTGGATGACAAATCAGAAGTTCTTGTTGAGATTTGAGTGTACTGACAGAGTAGAAAAGTAAGATCATAAGTGAATTTTAAAAGGCTTGTTGTAGGTTTGTTGGACTCATAGTAAAAAGAAAACAATGAATCCAAAAAATTGAACAAAGTTGGAAGTTAAATTCACTTTTAACTTCAATATTCCTTTTCCGTAAATAATAATAGTCTGCTCTTCTCAAAATGGTTTACTTGTTTTATTACTATCTTTAAAAAATAGAGTGCTAGATCCTTTAGAACTGTATTTAGGGTAGTTGTGAACTGCCCAACATGGATAATGTGGGAAGGAGAATATTCATCAACATTGAACCGTCACCCCAACCATATTGCTGTCAGTGTGTGTGTGTGTGTGTGTGTGTGTGTGTGTGTGTGTGTGTGAGAGAGAGAGAGAGAGAGAGAGAGAGAGAGAGAATCCTGTTTTTTATATTTGCTCCTTTTTTTCATTTTTCTTTTATTGCATAATTTTTGTTTACATTTTAAATGTTATCCTCTTTCCTGGTGTCACCTCCAGAAATATGCTATCCCATCCCCATCTCCTGTTTCTCTGAGGGTGCTCCCTCACCCACCCATCCACCCACTCACTCCTGCCTTGTAATCCTCTTGGGTATGATGTTTCCTTCTTTTTTGTTCTAGAGCTTTCAGGTGTGCTGTTAAGTTGCTACTATGAGATCTTTCCAATTAATATTTGAGGGCATTTGGTGTTATGAACTTTCCTCTTAGCACAGTGTTCATTGTTTCATAAGTTTGGGTGTGCTGTACCTTCATTTTCACTGAATTCTAAAAAGTCTTTCATTTCTTTATTTCTTCTTGATTTGGTGGTCATTGAGTAGAATTGCTCAGTTTCCATAGATTTGTAGACTTTCTGTTGTTTCTGTTGCTGAAGTTCAACTTTAATCCATGGTGATCTGCTAAGATGCAAGGGGTTATTTCAATCTTCTGTTATTAGTAGAGGCTTGCTTTTTGATCAAGTATGTGGTCAATTTTGGTGAAGGTTCCATGAGTTTCTGAGAAGAAAATATATTGTTTTTTGTTTAAATGAAATGTTCTGTAGATATCTATTATGTCCACTTAATTCACAATGTCTGTTTGTTTCAGTATTTCTCTGTTTAATTTTGGTTTTGATGACCTGTACATTGGTGAGAGTAGGATGTTGAAATCCCCCAATATTAATATGTGGGATTTGATAAGTGATTTAAGGTGTAGTAATGTTTCTTTTACAAATGTGTTGCCCTTGAATATGGGGCATAGACGTTTAGCATTAAGAAACTCTGAAATGTCCTTCCCAATCTCTTTGGATTACTTTTGGTTGAAAGTCTACTTTTTGTGTTTTAGATATTAGAATGGCTACTCCAGCGTGCTCCTTGTGTCCCATTGCTTGGAAAACTTTTTCCAACCTTTTACTCTAAAGTAGTATCTCTCTTTTTTTTTTTTTTTTTTTTTTTTTTTTGCAGAGAACAATGGATCCTGTTTACCCACCTACTCTATTAGCTTGTTTTTTTTGTTTGTTTGTTTGTTTTAAATTTGGTAAGTGAATCCACTGCTGTTGAAGGATATTTATAATCAATGATTGTTAATTCTTGATATTTTGATGTTGATGTTGGCAGTGTGTGTTTACGTGCCTGTATGTTTCTCTTCTTTTTGTTTTGCTTGTGTGAAATTATTAATTTCCTGTATTTCCTTGGGTGTAGTTATCCTCCATGTGTTGGAGCTTTCCTTTTAGTGTTCTTTGTGGGGCAATATTCATAGAATGATATTATTTAAGTTTGGGTTTGCTGTGAAATATTTACTCCATCTATGGTCATTGAAATTTTACTGAGTATAGTAGTCTGAGTTGATATTTTTGGTATCTTAGTGCCTGCAAGACACTTGCCCAGAACTTTCTGGCATTTAGAGTCTCTGCTGAGAAGTTAGATATAATTCTTATAGATCTATCTTTATGTGTTACTTGGCCTTTTCTCTTGCAGTTTTTACTATGCTTTCTTTGTTCTTTAAATTTAGTGCTTTATTATGTAGGAGGATTTTCTTTTCTGGTTTAATCTATTTACTGTTTTCTAAGGTTTCTTTATGTTTATAGACGTGTCTTTCTTTAGGATAGAAATAAATTTCTCCTATGATTTTGTTGAAAGTATTTTCTGGAACATTGAACTGGGAATCTCCTCTTTCTCCCTTCCTATTATTTGTAGGTTTGGTCTTTTCATAATGTCTCAAGTTTTTTGAATGCATTTTGCTAGGACCTTTTCAGATTTAGCATTTTCTTTGACTGATATATCAAATTCTTACATTGTATCTTCTATACCTAAGATTTTCCCTTCCATCTCTTGTGTTCCATTGGTGATACTTTTTTCTGTAGTTCCTGTTCTCTTTACTAGATTTCCCACCTCCAAGCTTGCTTCTGTTTGTGTTTTCTTTATTGCTTCCATTTTCCTTTTCATGTCTTGAACAGTTTTATCCAATTCCTTCACTTGTTTGCATTTTTCTGTATTTCTTTATATTTGTTTCCTATTTAAAGGTCTCTACTTGTCTGGTTCTATTTTCCTGTATTTCTTTAAAAGATTCATTCATTTCCTCTCTAAAGACCTCTATAATCTTCTTAAGTTCAGCTTTATGTTAATTGTCTTGTGTTTCAGGTTTGTTAAGATATACAGATCTTGCTGTAGTAGTGACATGGTTCTAGTGACACCATATTGCTTCGGGTTTTGTTGATTATGTCCTTATGCGGTCTTTTAGCAATCTGGTTATCCCTGGTGTTTGCATGCCTAGTAGTTCCTAATGGCAGCAGGCCTGTGGCATTGTAGGTAGAACTAATATTCCCTAATAGTAGCAGGCCTCTGGATTTCCAGATAAAACTGGTTGTCCTAGAACCTGTCAGCAGGTTTCTAGGGATATAGGTACAGTTAGTAGTGCCTGATGGCTTCAGGCATCTGGTTGTTCCAAGTAACAGGAGACCTGCAATGTGGTCTTGAATTTCAGACAGTGATGTTGACCAGAAGATAGAGTACAGAAGGGACAGAGCAGACCTCATGGCTGCTGGGTTTGCTCTAAAACCCAGAAGTCAGGTGGAATGTGGATTTCACCTGATTGTTCTGGATGGCAGCAGGCCTCCAGAGATATGGGCAGAGATGTGGCCTAGGCAATGGAGCATCTGATTTTTTTATAATTTTCATTAATGGAAACTCTTCAAATATGTGAATAGAAACTGTACAAACTTGATGTTAATGTAGACTGGGCTACTTACAGCATTGCTTAGAGAGGAGCATATGTGTAGCTGTCTTTGTTAGGGTTTCATTGTTGTGAACAGACACCATGACCAAAGCAAGTCTTATAAAAGACAACATATATTTGGGGCTGGCTTACAGGTTCAGAGGTTCAGTTCATTATCATCAAGGCGGGGAGCATGGCAGCATATAGGCAGGCATGGTGCAAGCAGAGCTGAGAGTTCTACATCTTTATCTGAAGGCTGCCAGTGGAAGACTGAGGGTTTTAAGCCCATACCCACAGTGTCACACCTACTTCAACAAGGCCATACCTCATAATAGTGCCACTCCCTGGGCCAAGCATATACAAACCATCACAGGAGCCAAATACAAATAAGGAGTAGAGGGGTTTTAAGATTGCTAGAGGCCTTATTTGGTGAGGGGTATACAAAATACTTGCAGGTAACAGATTGTAATGCTCATTATAAAACGGCTTAGTTTACAAGCATAATAACCCAAACCAAATGGATGTCCCCAGAGAACCAATTTAATATTTGCCCGACTCAATACCATTTAATATACTTTAGTTGCCCTTAACAAACTTGTAAGATTGTTACATAGGTATATCGTTTTCACCCCCAAATATCACAGCACACATATTTTGTATTGCTGAGGAATTTTACTCTAGCAACATGACTGTTCTGGCAAGGGATCACATCCAAAGACGTTTGAGGTTTGTGTGATTCATCCAGAATGCAGACATGCCACACATCTTTAATCCTGCTGACTGGAATACAGACACTCCTTTAGTATAATACACCTTTAATTCCAAACAAGGACATCTATTTTTGAGGGGCAAAGTGATGAATCAGAGAAAGATTTGACAGAATGAGTCAGAGATAGGATAGATCCTACTTACACAAGAACAGCATAGGAATGAAAGGACTTAAGAGACCAGGACAGAGAGAGAGAGAGAGAGAGAGAGAGAGAGACAGAGAGACAGAGAGACAGAGAGACAGAGAGACAGAGAGACAGAGAGACAGAGAGACAGAGAGACAGAGACAGAGGAGACAGAGACAGAGACAGAGAGACAGACAGAGACAGAGTCAGAAACTGAAGCACAGACCTTGGAGGAATGCTGTTTACTAGCTGGTTCTCCGTGGCTTAGCCAACGTATTTTCTTGTAGAACCTAGGACAACCAGCCCAGGGATTGTACCACTTAAAATGGGCTTGGCCCTCCCACATGAATTATTAATCAAGAACATGCCCCATGGCAGCCTAGGACAATCAGATGCAGGCATATTTTTGAGTGAAGTTCCCTCTTCCCAGGTGACCCTAGCTTATGTCAAATTAATGAAAAACGAACAATCACACTAGTACTACATCTTCATTTACATGAAAGAAAAATGTGAAGGTGTTCCATGATAGTAATTTACAAATACATACTGCTACAATTTAGAATTACGGTTTTGATTTAATACTTCTTTCTTGAGGGATTTATTGACATGGTAATTGGGCCTTAGCCAGGAAATAAATTGATATCCTCTCCCTGCCTAATGCCACACTTACAGAAAATTCAACAGCTAGATTTATGTGATGTGACTATTTTGTTGCACAATAATAATACATACAATTGAATACTGGTATTTAAAAAAGAAAATTTAACACCAGAAAAGTTAACCACTTTGCTCATGAACAAAAATTAAGTGCATACAAAAATGAAGTTTATTTTTATGACAAAGTTCCTTGACTTTCATAACACAAATATTTTGCTGTTTTTCTTTTAATCAATTGTTTTATTATTCAGGAATCTTCTTTGTTTTGCTGCTATTGTTTTTTATTATTTTAAATTTTTATTTACTATACAAAATAATAGATTTTGTTTGTTTGTTTTAAGACAGAGTTTCTCTTTGTAGACCTGGCTGGCCTTGAACTTAGAGATCTGATTGCCTCTGCCACCTGAGTTCTGGGAATAAAGGTTTACAGCACCATTGCTCCGCAAAATGTGGGATTTAAAATAATATTTTCATACATATGTATCATGTACTTGACTTACATTCAGTTCTATTACCCTTTCTTAGTCTCTTCTTTCTTCTAGATAGTTACCGTCTTTTTCACATCATAATAACAACAGAGAACAAAAAGGCATCTGAGTTTTTCTTACGAATGTAAATTATATTTTAAGTAGTCACAAATTGAAGAAATGTAGATAAACGTTGTATTAATAGTTTTGGAATAATAGTGATTAATATAGAATACCAGAAGGAAAAACTCTTACCAAAGTATAGAAATGGCTACATGAAATTACAACCTAAATGCAAATAAAAATCCATAATACTGAAAATGTAGAAACAAAATTAAAAAAAAATCTTCAAGAAGATAGTAATAGTTTTGCTCCAAGTTTCATGGGGAGGAAAAGTCAGTTTCTTTATAGATGAGCTCCAGTAGATAGTCCAACATCTATGTACCTTATATAAACAGCACTATGTGGGCTCAGTGGGTTTAAACACAGTACACAGAGGATATCAACCTTCTTCTGGCCTCTGCAGGAACAAAACATGTATGTTGATGCATGTTGCATGCATACCTACATGTAGACAAACATTCATAGTCGTGGAAATAAATAATCTAAAAAAAGAAAGAATTAAAACAGTATATTAGGTTGGAATGGAAACATGGTGGGAAAGATAGGGGAGAAAATTGAGTGGATTGGGTCAGAATATATTATATGTACATATGAAATTCTGAAAAGAATACAATCTTAGCTGAATTTTGTAGCAAATGTCTGTAATTCCAGCAGTCAAGAGACTGAGGTATGATGGCCATAGCTTCTGTCAATTGTGGGGAATCTAAGACAAGGCTGGGCTATAAACAAAAATCCTTTTACCAAAACAAACAAGGAAGAGGGAGAAGGGGGAGTAAGAAGAAGAAGGGGCAATATTTAAATGAGCAGAGTAATTTACGGAAAATATATGAAATTTAACTTTAGAGCTTGGTAGCTTTATAGAGATATGAACAAAAATAGTATGTTTAATGGGCTAAAGAATGAGGTATTTATAATCATGGTTTAAGGTTATTTAAGGTTAATTTGCTTTGGAAAAAAATCTGAAAACTGGAGATTGATATAGGTAGTTTCAGAAGAACGAATATTCTTAATTTCCTTTAAATTTTTGTGTAAAATTCTTAACATGACAAACAATATGTTGTGTATGTTTTATCACAATAAAATGATAAAATAATGATAATGTGGAAAGAAGAGGAAATATCAAAAATCAAATTGTTAAACTGCAATGTTTGTTTGTTTGTTTGTTTTGAGATGGGATCTTTCTATGCAACTCTGGCTGTCCTGGAACTCACTATGTAAACCAGAATGGCCTGTAATTTGATCCATCTGCCTCTGATTCCCAAGTGCTGAGATTAAAGTCATGTGCCACCATGTGCAGCTCAAATGAAATGGCTTTTGACTGAAAAGTATAGAAGAGAAAATAAGTCTGGCAAAAATGAATAAAGAATAAAAAATATGAGAATAAAATTAGGTTGGGGAGTTTCTTCAGTTTCTTTCTTTCCTCATTTCTTTCATATTATTATTATCATATTCAGTGTATGTTTTATGTTGCATGTATGTATGTATGTATGTATGTATGTATGTATGTATGTATGTATGTATATGTGTCAAGTACATGCCTGGTGCTCATGTAGATTAGAAGAGGTTTCAGATCCCCCTGGAACTGAAATTACAGATGGTTTTGAGTCTCCACGTAGGTACTGGGAAATTACCAGTGCTCCTAATAACTGACAAGTCATAGCCTCACCTCATGAATTGTATCTTAAAGAAAAGTTATTTCTTGAAAGTGAGAATGGCATAGATAGACTTTGAGTTTGCACTAAGAAATCTGATTGATGTTGGGCATAGTTCTTAACAGGATTACTGTAAATATAGATGTTAATATGTGTATTTTATGTATTTTTCATTAGAAAAAACATCAATATTACAGCATGCTTGTAGTAAAGCATTTCAGATAATTTCTTTCAGAAATCTGTAGCATGCCCTGTGCACGATATAGTGTATATTTGAAACATTCAAAGCTCCAGCAGAGGGAAATCTTGAGTTAGAAATTGACAGTGCTGGGAAATAGAGCAGAAGGAGGAATCATTTTCTTCTCAGGCAGCAGTCAGTATTATCACACAATGAAAACAATGTAATTTATTAAACATTTTACTGTATTTACTGTGGATATTTGTCTTTAATGATTAAATTTTTAACATAAAATAAAATAACCCCTGAGATTACAAATTCAGTAAGGTGATTGTCATTTGGATATAAAATTTGAGGTTTTAAAACTATTCTCTCTACACATAAAACACAGTTGCTGTCTTTGTTGTTTTGTCTCTCATTATTTCCTCTGATTTACACATTCCCTCCTTTTTTAGATAAACAAACTCAAACAAACATCACCATTTAACAGTAAGCCATATATTTAAATATTAGTAGCATTTGTTTGAATTGAATAAAACCCTACTACATAAAATAGCAGTAATTTTACAATTTGGCACAGCAGTTTTGCATTACTTTGATGTATCTTTGTGTGTGTGTGTGTGTGTGTGTGTGTGTTTGTGTGTGTGTGTGTGTGTGTCTGTCTGTCTGTCTGTGCATATGTGTGTGTAAACAAAAGTAGCTTAACTCTATATGATTATATAAGTAGACATTACATGAAGGATTGTTACTCAGAATCATACTGTAACATAATTGTGTGCTCTACATCAAAATGTTTTAAAAGATAATCAATTTACATGAAAATGTAAAATCAAATGATTTCTTCTTGCAGTTTAGGAACATATGTAAAAAATAAACATTTTTACTTTTGATCATATAGATATGCTTCCTCAGGTTTTTCTTCTTTTCTTCCTTTTTCCTCCCTCCCTTTATTCTTTTCTTTTGTGATTAAAAAAACAAAACATTTACTTTTTTATTTTATGTGTTTCAATGTTTTGCTTATATGTATGTCTGTGCACTATATTCGTGACTGTTACCTATGGAAGACAGAAAAGAATAGAAAATTTCCTAGAACTGGAATTATAGATGACTGTGAGCTGCTGTGTTGGTGGCTTAGAATTGTGTTGAGTTCCCCAGGAAGAGCATCTGATGCTCATAATTGGTGAGCCATCTCTCTAACCTCCCTTTGTTATTTTAGAGATATTACTATATAGTCCAGACTGTCATCATGTAATAAAGCTGAATAAATCACTCCCAGACTGGACCAAATGACTGTGAGGTGGGATCTAGAAGAGATGAGAAAGCTGCAAGTCCATTTATAGTAGGCATGAGTTCTCTGCTGTGCAGTGTGCCACAAGGTCAACCATAGGGGAGTTAGTAAAGGACTATATCAAAAGCCTTTTCAAAGATATGCAAGCTCCATATACAAAAAATTATAATAAAAGACATAGATATTAGAATTTATGTAAGAAGTAGAAGGATGACCTGTGTTTGTGAAATGAGAGTAGACAAAGCATGGAGAGAGAAAGTCCTGCATTTTGGGAATGGAGCAATTGAGTCTACAGGATGACAATTACTGAGAAATTATTTGTAATTTTCAATGACATTTTAAAAACATTTACATGTTTTACTTAACATAATCCATACGAGGTCACTTTGTGTAAATATTAATGCCACCCCTACTATATGAATGTATCTGGATGAACATGAGCTCATCCTGCTGTGTCTAGAAGATAATGTTTCATACCAGTCCTCTTCAACTTCCACCTCTTCAATACTGTGATAGTATTTCTGCATTCTTTTTTTGCAGTGATCCATGAGCTTTGTGGGAAAGCAGTATGACATAGATGTTCCATCAGTGGCCAAGCACTTCAAAGACACTTATTCTCTGTATATCAGCTAGTTGTGAGTTTCTTTGTTAACTACTATCCACTGAACAAAACAACTTGTCTGAGAGCTGCTCTAATTTATCTGTGTGGAAATATGAGTGTACAGGGCAAAATACCAAAATTTCCACTTAGTAAAGTAATACCAGGAGGTTTACAACTGGGGCCTATAACCTACTCAGCCACTATTGGTTCTTGGCTAAATTTATAGTAGTTGGCATAGATTTTAATTGTGTAGCATGTTCCTTAATTAAAAATATCTTGGTTACACTGACAACATTCAGTGCCACATTTGCACCCATGGGTATATCTTGCCATGCTGGCCATTATTATAGTTCTCAGGGTTCACAGCCCAGTAAGACTTGTGACGATATAATTTTTCTCCAGTAGCCTGCATGGCACCATTTGGAACTATAAATGCTAAGTAGCAAGAAAGAAGGATCCTGATGAGTAGCCACTTTATTTTTTTCGTATGCCGGGACTAATATATTTGCTGTCTTCTGCAAACGATCTTATCATCAAGTGTTTTTGGGAAAACAAGGACAACGTAAATGGCCTGTACTGTTTTTAGGTCTGCACAACATGCTTTCCCAACAGATCAATGGAAGATGTCTCACAATTAACACTGTGGCTTTGCTTGTAACCTATGGAGCATTACCCACTGTTAGAGTACCTCCAATGGAAATGTTTTATATTCATATATAAAGAGATATGTATATATGTCTATATGAAGCTTTTACACTAGTAGTTTTCCATATGTTTCCCTCAAACATCCTCAGTATTTGTTACTTCACCCACACCCCCTCCTCTTTACTCTATCATCCCCCTTTCTGCTTGGACCTTCCTCTATTATTCCCCTCATATCACCTATCTTCTTTTATATCCAATACTTTAATGTCTTTCCTTTCCATTCTAGTTATCTTGATTTTCAAATACTCTAAATTATATGCATAAATAAAAAAATATTTATTGTTAGAATCTTCACATAAAGGGGAACACATAACATTTGTCCTTCTGACTCTTTTTTACTTTACTCAAGTGTGTTGTCCAGATTTATTCATGTACCTGAAAACGTCATAATTTCATTTTTTCTTTTGGTCATTTTGTTATTTAATCGTTTTTTTTTCAGAGTTGAGGACCAAATCTAGGGCCTTGAGCTTGCTAGGCAAGCACTCTACCACTGACCTAAATCCCCAACTCCCCTCATGTTTTCTTTATAGACGACTAAAATCTAATTGTGTATAGTTATCATATTTTCATTATACAGTCATCAGTTGTTGAGTATCTAGGTTTTTTACATATCCTAGCTATTGTGAATAGAGCTTGAACTTTGAAGGAACATGTACACCCAGTGGTGGTTGGTTTGAATATGCTCTTTTATTTTCCTGTCTCTATTTTTTATTGGATATTTCTTTATTCATATTTCAAATATTATTCCCTTTCCCAGTTTCCTGTCCATAAGCCCCAAATCCCATCCCTCTCCCTTTCTTCTATAAGGATGTCCCCCACATCCAACCCCCCAACATTCCCCTGAACTGGGGGTCCAACCTTGGCAGGACCACAGTCTTCTCCTTCCACTGGTGCCCCAACAAGGCTCTGCTACATATGCAGTTGGAGCCCAGGGTCAGTCCATGTATAGTCTTTGGGTAGTGGCTTAGTCCCTGGGAGCTCTGGTTGGTTGACATTGTTGCTCACATGGGGTTGCAAGTCCCTTCAGTTCTTTGAATCCTTTCTCTAATCCCTCCAACGGGGTTTCTGTTCTCAATTCAGTGGTCCTCTGGGAGTGTATTGAGTCATGCCAACCTCAAATTGAGATACAATAGAATTTTAAAGAGCAATTTTAATATATTAAGGTGAAGATTCAAAGCTACTCAGATTTAGAACATGAAGATATACCACATATTAGTCAGTTTCTCTCATGTAATGTTCTAAAAGAAAAAAAATCCCATTTATATATGAAGAATAAAGTGCCTTATCAAGGAATATTAAAATAATTCTATACTTCTCAAATAATTATGTAGCATATCAGGGACTTTTCTGGTTAAATAGTTTAAATCTTTGAATGTATTACTTAGAATCAACAAAAGACCAACGGTGAAGCTGCAACTAATTAAAAAAAAAAAAACAGTAAAAAGCACTGAGTTCAGAAACAATGCCTGGCCTCAAAATTATTTAATGTCACTTCTGTGGGAAGTACAGTGGAAAATACTTTTCAGAAGTTTCCGTACAAACAAGAATATGTTTTTTGAAGGTAAAATGAAACATTAGTCATCAAGTTACTATGCAGAAGAAAGGAAATGAATTAGAGAAGTGTATAAAAGTCTGTCACTACGTTCATTGATTGTTCATCACTATTATGTATATTTTTATTCTTTAAAGTCCTGAGACATATTATAATATAAATTAATACTGTTTAAGTGCCTATATTGTGGAAGGCATGGGAATTTACATTTGAGCAACTTAATGCAATTTTATTTGAATGCATAATAAAATATTTAATATGATAATATTTACAACACACAACATTGCAATGTGAGTAGCATTATGACTTGTATAAAAGCCTAGTTTAATAATATTTGCTTTATTACTGATGGTCTTTTCATTTGTTATGGTAACATAAATACCAAGTCAAATAAAAGCAGAGGGAATTTAATTTCATGAAAATGAGGAAACTAGAAAACTCATTCTGTCTGTTATAAATGATGAGAATCAGTTCTTAAGTTAAAACTAATTTGGAACATGAAATATCAATCAAATAGATAGCTATTAAATAAAGTGTTTTATAATTTAAATAAACTTGTCTTATTTGTATTGTTATCTAATATACTCAAAGAAGTTATAAAATATTTTAAATATAAGGTACCTTAAAATAATTATTGTAAATATTTAGTCACAGATCTTTCAGGTAGAAAAATATATGTAAGTACTCTTATCCTATGGTTTAAAAGAGACACTCGTTTTTCTCTGTCTTTTTTCTCCAAAGCACTTTCCACAGTCTAAAAATGTATAGTCATTTGCACATAAGTTACGGAAATCTGATTTGCTGTTATTATAATTTATGTAATATGTATTTCAGATAGTCCCTAGGAAAATATATATCTGTACAGTTAAATGTTATTGTTTTTATCATTAATAATAAGGATAGAATTTAAAATAGTGAAAATATTTTACTATAAATTTACAGTCAAACTCCTTGTTGTATGATTCTCTATGATTTGAGCAGTCAGAACACATTTAGATAGCAATAAAATCACTTAGAAAAAATTAATGATATTAATTTTCCCATCATACTTACAAATAGGCATTTAAAGCACATCTTTCAGAAAACAAGTAAACTTCATTATAGAGTCATTTTTTTTCATCCCGAATAGCCTATTAGTCTATTCTCAATAGACAGGCTTACTCTTTCAATTATGATAAGTTATTTGCATAAATGTAGTGAGTAGCAAATTATATAACCAAATGCATAAGCATGACTTGTTTATATCTTACCAATGTCATTAAGATTTATAAGTGTATATTAAAAAACTTTTGTTCACTTGAGAATTGTTCTATATTTAAAATAGAAATTAACATCAGACTGAACTACCAGTATAATGCATACATATACCCTGCTAAATTTTTTAACCTTTTTATAAGTATTCAAAAGCTTGATAAGTATTTTTAAAAAAAAGCTTATACGTAAGTGTTCAAAAGCTTAAGTCTGGACAAAACTGGAAACTCTAGAAATAAAAACAATAAGGACTGCAATAAATAAGAGAGGTTGATTGCTATCTTACAGTATGTTGAACAGAACATAACCACCATTATTAAACCTTAAGTTAATAAAATGTCTTTCTGATAATGGGCAGTGCTATGTTGTTCATTGATTCAATTATGCAGGAAATATATGCAATTAGAGTGCAGAGATGAATTAGATGTAGGTTTTAAAATTATTGAGTCTTTCAGAACAAAAACAAAACATCTGTCATTCCGGTATTGCTACAAAATTCACAACCTCTGCAGGCAAGGCACACTATTATTTATTATTTACAATGAACTATAGTCTTTTTACTTTGGGCAAGACTATTTTCTACTTTCATGACTTCTTTTGAAAGTGGAGAGTACAACCATTAATGCTTTATTTAAACAAAAATCATGTATCTTAAAATTTAGATGTTATTTCTAGGACATCTAGTACATACAGTCTTATTATTATTGTAGCAATGTTTTTTTCACATTATCCCTAAGTTTTCAGAATTGATGTGCAAACTTCCTGTAGTGATTAAAAACATTATTTTAATAATAACAGCTCAATTAAGGTACAATCTAAGTACTTCATACTTTTCTGATATATATATATGTATATATTATATATATTTCAGAGACATTTGGTAATATTTCTGTTTTGACAATGTTTATTCATTTATTATGCTTAATTTAAAATATTTAGATAGCATTTTATTTAATGTCATTTATATATGCAACAGAATACCTATCCTTTTATTTCCCCCTGACTCATTCCACATATTCTTCAACGTAGTCTATTACCAATTTCATGCCTTTCTTTTTTTTATTAATAATATTTTAATTTTATTTTTATTGGATATTTCTTTATTTACATTTCAATTGTTATTCCCCTTCCTGGGACTTTCTTAAAACAACATGTTATAACTCCCTAAATCCATTTAGTGGGCCTATATGTAAATGAGTGTGTGGCCATTTACTGGATAGTTGGAATCTTGGTTATATTTCCTTTAGACAATCCTCAACAGCCATTAGCTCCTCAGTAAAGTGTTGTGCCTGGAGAACATTTATACCATGTATGCCTAAATTTGGCTGGGCTGATCTTTGTAGGTATTGCGCAGGTAACTTTGGTTGCAATGAGTTCACAAGTGTAGTAGCAATGTTATGTACCAAGAACAGCATTTCACAGCACTCATCCAATCCTGCAACTCTCACATTCTTTTCATGTCCTGTTTCATGGCAATCCCTAAGCTTTGGTGATAGTGATTATAGGGAGGGAGTGGATATAGACATCTATTTCACTCAGAGATAAACACTCAGTCTCTAATTCTCTGAATTTGGATTAGTCATACACCTCTCCATTGATTGCTGCCTACTGCAAAAAGTATTCTCTGACAGAGGTTGAAACATGCCAAGTCTATGAAGTAAACATAAATATTTAGAAACAATTATGACAGCATGTCCATTTAGAACAATAAAAATACCAGTTTCTCCCCTAGGGCATAAGGTCTCCCCTGCCATCAGCTTTGGAGTAGGATTATAGTACCAGACATAAAAATCTCCTCCTGTGAAACAGGCTTAAATCTAATCAGAAAGTCATTGGTTACCCCATAATTCTTGTACCACTATTACACTAATGAGACTATTTTGCCAGGCATTTCAGTATTGCAGCATGCAGGAACCTGTGTTGGGTAATTTATAATAGGTTGTCTCTGCTGTCAGCTTGACTATCACATTCTGGTACTATCAAAACTAGCCAGAGGGGGGAAATTTCCTGGTTTGTTTGAGATGTTTTTCTGTTATGTACTGCCACCAAAGTATGCTGTGTTTTCAGCAATAGAGACTTACTATGTAAGGATGGGAAATAATCAAGGGTAATAACAAAGGCAATAGTGTGCGCTGTTTTGGAGACCTGTAGAATTCCCTGACCAATAACTTGGAATTAGACATCCCAAGTGAATCACATTTCATTTGATTTTCATTTAAAATTTCACCTACACTGAGAAGGACATTGTCATTCCATATTGCATAATTTTATTTGAATTATTGTTTTAGGTTTTATTTTGGAAGGAGCTTAATAATTAGTGGATATTCATAAAGATTTGCCATTTAGCATTATTTTTGGTAAAGTCATCTACTCCTTCCCATCACTTAGCCTCCCATCTCCCCAACTTAATCCTTTAATCCTCAGTATTCTCCATTCTTATTTCTTTTCACATGCTTAATATTATGCATTAAATTATTTTTAATTGAATTATTAAAGAGAAGACTTTGTTATTACTTTATATACTCCTTTCTCTGTGTTATCCCTTCTTTTCACCTTCTAACTCTCCCCAAACTCATGCACCATGCTATATTTACATTTCTGTCCATCATATCGCCTAGCTCTATTATCTACCCTCCTATAATGTATCTCCACAGAGACCCCTTTCTACTTTCCAGGCTTCCACTAGTCTTCCAAGTAAAAGACATAAAACAAAATATTGGAATCTAGAATTGACAAACGAACAAAATGTGACATCTGCTTTCTGGGCCTGAGTTGCCCTTCACAATGAATTTTTTGAATTACTATTTATCTACAAAGTTCAAGATTTTTCTTTACAGTAAAGTGATAGCATATTCTTTATATGTACCACTGTGTTCTTATCTGTTCATCCCTCAATGGGTACTTAGATTGATTTTATTTTCTATTTATTCTGAACAGAGCAGTAATTACGTGTATGTGCTAGTGTATCTGTAGCAGGAAAGAAAGTTCATAAAAGTGAAGCAGATATTTGCTTCTCAGGACTAGGATTTTTTTAACCTGTAATAATCCTTTAAAATACTCTTTAGCATATTCATGAATATGTGAAAAATACTTAAAACTTCAAAGATTGAAAAAAGAAACTTTATTAGTTGTGGTAAAGTAAAGCAGAGTAATCATAAATATTTATTTTCTATTGGATTCCACATCTTCCAAGTTCTAAAAGGACATTTATACCGAAGACATACGGATACACAGAAGGGGGTTTGCATAATATTTGAGTATACAGAGCTTAGTAACCTATTGATTTAGTGTCAAAGCACACAAACATAAGTTGAAGAGTAAACGTTTATAAATTTTTATAAATTTATAAAATTTTCAATACTTTAAGAAGCATTAATAGCTAAACTTGGGTCTTTGAAAGATGATCTCATAAGAAGAGCACATTATAGAGAAAAAGAGTTGTTAATATGTGGATGCCTGTCAATTCTTCATTAATATTTAGTAGTTCCTGTCTCTACCATCTTTAGGACCCCAATTGAATCACTGTGAAATTTATCTGCACTCTCCTGATGTAGCTTTATTTATTTACTTATTTTTGAAATTATAACTGTTCCTCACTTTCCTCTCTTCTTTTCAAACCATCCCATACATACCTCCTTGCTATCTTTCAAATCCATCACCTCATTCCAAGTAATTGTTGTTGTTACACACACACACACACACACACACACACACACACACACACACACACCACATATTCTATATAATCTGTTTGGCCTGTACAATGTTACTTTTACATCTGGGATAACAATTTTACTGGATAACCAATTGGTATTCTCAGCTCCGTGAAGACTATTTTCCTGCTCTCTGCATCTTTGAATTTTCTGTAGGTCTTTGTGCAAGACTGAGGCCTCAGGAGCTTTTCCTCACCCAGTTTGTTATCCCTTTGCTTTCCCTTGTTTCATCTATGTTAGGTGTGTTATTTTTAACTACTACTATCACGTGACGATTTATTTTTAAAATTTTAGGTATTAAAAATTATTTATTATGTTACTATTAAATTTATATACCTTGAACCTTTGAGATATCAATGTTTATATGGCTCAATGTCTAAAGTGTTTTAATTCTATAAAAAGAATTATAAGAGTTAATATAACAAGTATTTTAAAATACTCTGAAAAGTGAACTAAAACTCTGATTCATATACTTGGTTATAGTAACAAGGCAGATAAAAATATATACACTGAATTTACCATATTCTCATTCCCCTAGTGTCTAAATGTCTGCTTTCTCCCAATTACAAATGTACTGTTTCTAGATATATAAAATATTATAAATTAATGGGTCCACAAAATACATATGCAACAATGCAGTATTTAGAAAAAATGTAGGGCTCCCAAACCCCATGGGAAAGAGAGCTTACCACCCATACTTGTGGGCAATCCTGAGACTGCAGGGCAGGAGCGACCACCACTTCTGCCCACTTTTGCCCAAATCCTTGGCCCAAGAGGAAACTTCATAGGGCCTTTGGGCACAGGAATATAGGGGAGGTAAAGCTGCAGGAGACATGTGGTCCAGATTATGCCCAGATCTAAACAGACCCGGACAAACAGCTCCCTCCACCCAAATCCCATGGGAGGAAGAGCTAGACATTCAGAGGGGCAGACACACCTGGGAAACCAGAGGAGACTACTCTCTGCCCACATTTCTGACTCAAGAGGAAAACACCTAGCACCAATCAGAGCCCCCTGTGAAGAGGGACCCGGAAGTAGAAGCAGGCACTTGTGGTTGCTGCCTTCATGAAGAGCTGAAACTCAACTCTGAGGAGCGATTTGAGGCCCAAGACAAGAGGTAAGAACAACTTTTCTGCTCCAAGTGACCTGCGTGGTGGACTCAGGACACAACCCCACAGGAACAGCTGAAGACCAGTAGACAGGAAAGACTACACGCCCGAAAGCAGAACACTCTGTTCCCATAACTGGCTGAAAGAGAACAGGAAAATAGGTCTACAGCACTCCTGACACACAGGCCTATAGGACGGTCAAGCCACTGTCAGAAATAGCAGAGCAAGGTAACACCAGAGACAACCTGACAGCGAGAGGCAAGCACAGGAACACAAGCAACAGAAACCAAGACTACATGGCATCATCAGAGCCCAATTCTCCCATCAAAGTGAACACTGAATAACCAAACACACCAGAAAAGCAAGATCTGAATTTAAAATCACATTTGATCATGATGATGGAGGACTTTAAGAAAGATAGAAAGAATTCCCTTAGAGAAATGAAGGAAAACACAAGTTAACAAGTAGAAGAAGCCCTTAGAGAAGAAACACAAAAATCCCTGACAGAATTACAGGAAAACACAATCAAACAGGTGAGGGAATTGAAAATGGAAGTAGAAACAATAAAGAAAGCACACATGGAGACAACCCTGGATATAGAAAACCAAAAGAAGAGACAAGGAGCCATAGATACAAGCATCACAAACAGAATACAAGAGATGGAAGAGAGAATCTCAGGAGCAGAAGATTCCATAGAAATCATCGACTCAACTGTCAAAGATAATGTAAAGCAGAAAAAGCTACTGGCCCAAAACATACAGGAAATCCAGGACTCAATGAGAAGATCAAACCTAAGGAAAATAGGTATAGAAGAGAGTGAAGAATCCCAACTCAAAGAACCAGTAAATATCTTCAACAAAATTATAGAACAAAACTTCCTTAACATAAAGAAAGAGATGCCCATAAACATACAAGAAGCCTACAGAACTCCACATAGATTAGATCAGAAAAGAAACTCCTCCAGTAACATAATAGTCAAAACACCAAATGCACCAAACAAAGAGAGGATATTAAAAGCAGTAAGGAGAAAAGGTCAAGTAACATGTAAAGGCAGACCTTTCAGAATTACACTAGACTTCTCACTTTAGACTATGAAAGCCAGAAGATCCTGGACAGATGTCATACAGAATCTAAGAGAACACAAATGCCAGCCCATGTTACTGTATCCAAAAACTCTCAATTAACATAGATGGAGAAACCAACATATTCCACAATATCTTTCTACAAATCCAGCCCTACATAGGATAATAAATGCTAAAGCCGAACACAAGGAGATAAGCTAAACCCTAGAAAAAGCAAGAAACTAATCATTTTGCAGCAAAAGAAAGAGAAGACAGGCACACAAACATAATATCACCTCCAAATACGAAGATAACAGGAAGCAAAAATCATTATTTTTTAATATCTCTCACCATCAATAGACTCAATTCCTCAATAAAAAGACACAGATTAAAAATATTGTTATGTAATGAGGACCCAGCATTTTGCTCCCTACAGGAAACAGACCTCAGAGACAAAGAGACACTACTCAGAGTAAAAGGCTGGAAAACAACTTTCCAAGCAAATGGTCTGAAGAAGCAAGCTGGAATAGCAATTCTAATATCAAAGAAAATCGACTTTCAACCAAAAGTCATCAAAAAAGATAAGGAAGGACACTTGATATTCATTAGAGAAAAAATCCACTAAGATGAACTCTCAATCCTAAATATCTATGCTCCAAATACAAGGGCACCTACATTCATAAAAGAATCCTTACTGAAGCTCAAAGCATACATTGGACCTCACACAATAATAATTTGAGATTTCAACACCACACTCTCACCAATGGACAGATCATAGAAACAGAAATTAAACAGAGACATAGACAGAATAACAGAAGTTTTGAACCAAAATGACTTAACAGATATTTATAGAACATTCTATCCTAAAACAAAATGATAAACATTCTCACCACCTCATGGTACTTTCTCCAAAATTGACCATATATTGGGCACAAAACAGGCCTCAACAGATACAGAAATTTAGAAATAATCCCATGTGTCCTAGAAGACCACCACGGGCTAAAGCTGATCTGCAATAACAATAAGGGAAGAACGCCCACATATACATGGAAGTTGAACAATGCTCTACTCAGTGATAACCTGGTCAAGGAAGAAATAAAGAAAGAAATTAAAGACTTCTTAGAATTTAATGAAAATAAAGGTACAACATACCCAAACTTATGGGACACAATGAAACCTGTGCTAAGAGGAAAACTCATAGCTCTGAGTGCCTGCAGAAAGAAACAGGAGAGAGCATATGTCAGCAGCTTGACAGAACACCTAAACGCTCTAGAACAAAAAGAAGCAAACATACCGAGGAGAAGTAGAAGGCAGGAAATAATCAAACTCAGAGCTGAAATCAACCAAGTAGAAACAAAAAGAACTATACAAAGAATCAACAGAACCAAAAGCTGGTTCTTTGAGAAAATCAACAGATAGATAAACCCTTAGCCAGACTAACCAGAGGTCACAGAGAGTGTGTTCAAATTACAAAATCAGAAATGAAAAGGGAGACATAACAACAGAATCAGAGGAAATTCAAATAATCCTCACATCTTACTTCAAAAGCCTATATTCAACAAAACTTAAAAATCTGCAGGAAATGGACAATTTCCTAGACAGATACCAGGTACCAAAGTTAAATCAGGAACAGATAGGCCATTTAACAACCCCATAACTCCTAAAAAAGTAGAAGTCATTAAAAGTCTCCCAAACAAAAAGACCCCAGGTCCAGATGGGTTCAGTGCACAGTTCTATCAGACCTTCATAGAAGACCTCATAACAATTCTATCCAAACTACTCCACAAAATTGAAACAGATGGAGTGCTACTGAATTCCTTCTATGAAGCCACAATTACTCTTACACCCAAACCACACAAAGACCCAACAAAGAAAGAGAACCTCAGACCAATTTCCCTTATGAATATCTACGAAAAAATACTCAATAAAATTCTGGCAAACCCAATCCAAGAACACATCAAAACAATCATCCATCACATATGTTCAAGTAGGCTTCATCCCAGGTATTCAGGGATGGTTTAATATAAGTAAAACTAGCAGCATAATCCACTATATAAACAAACTGAAAGATAAGAACCACATGATCATTTCATTAGATGTTGAGAAAGCATTTGACAAAATTCAACACCCCTTCATGATAAAAGTCCTAGAAAGAACAGGAATTCAAGGCCCATACCTAAACATAGAAAAAGCCATATACAGCAAACCAGCAGCTAACATTAAACTAAATGGAGAGAAACTTGAAGCAATCCCACTAAAATCAGGAACTAGACAAGGCTGCCCACTCTCTCCCTACTTATTCAATATAGTTCTTGAAGTTCTAGCCAGAGCAATCAGACAACAAAAGGAGGTCAAGGGGATACAGATTGGAAAAGAAGAAGTCAAAATATCACTATTTGCAGATGATATGATAATATATTTAAGTGATCCCAAAAGTTCATCCAGAGAACTACTAAACCTGATAAACACCTTCAGCAAAGTGACTGGGTATAAAAATTAACTCAAATAGCCTTTCTCTACACAAAAGATAAATGAGCTGAGAAAGAAATTATGGAAAGGACACCCCTCATAATAGTCCCAAATAATATAAAATACCTCGGAGTGACTCTAACCAAGCAAATGAAAGATCTGTAAGATAAGAACTTCAAGCCTCTGAAGCAAGAAATTGAGGAAGATCTCAGAAGATGGAAAGATCTCCCATGCTCATGGATTGGCAGCTTTACTATGGTAAAATGGCCATTTTACCAAAAGCAATCAACAAATTCAATGCAATCCCCATCAAAATTCCAATCCAATTCTTCATACAGTAAGACAGAATAATTTGCAAACTCATCTGGAATAACAAGAAAACCCAGAATAGCTAAAACTATCCTCAACAATAAAAAGACTTCCAGAGGAATCACTATCCCTGAGCTCAAGCAGTATTACAGAGCAATAGTGATAAAAACTGTATGGTATTCATACAGAGACAGGGAGATAGACCAGTGGAACAGAACTGAAGACCTAGAAATGAACCCACACACCTATGGTCACTTGATTTTTGACAAAGGAGCCAAAACCATCCGCTGGAAAAAAGATAGCATTTTCAGCAAATGGTGCTGGTTCAACTGGAGTTCAGCATGTAGAAGAATGCAGATCGAACCATTCTTATCACCCTGTACAAAGCTTAAATCCAAGTGGATCAAGGACCTCCACATCAAACCAGTTATACTCAAACTAATAGAAGAAAAAATGGGGAAGAATCTCAAACACATGGGCACTGGAGAAAATTTCCTGAACGAAACGCCAATGCTTATGCTCTAAGATTAAGAATCGACATATGGGATATCATAAAACTACAAAGCTTCTGTAAGGCAAAGGACACTGTTGTTAGGACAAAATGGCAACCAACAGATTGGGAAAAGATCTTCACCAATCCTACAACAGATAGAGGCCTTATATCCAAAATATACAAAGAACTCAAAAAGTTAGACTGCAGGGAGACAAATAACCCTATTAAAAAATGGGGTTCAGAGCTAAACAAAGAATTCACAGCTGAGGAATGCCAAATGGCTGAGAAACACCTAAAGAAATGTTCAACATCTTTAGTCATAAGGGAAATGCAAATCAAAACAACCCTGAGATTCCACCTCACACCAGTCACAATGGCTAAGATCAAAAACTCCAGTTACAGCAGATGCTGTTGAAGATGTGGAGCAAGAGGAACATCCCTCCTCTGTTGATGGGATTGCAGGCTGGTACAACCATTCTGGAAATCATTCTGAGGTTCCTCAAAATTGGACATTGAACTGCTGAGGTTCCAGCTATAACTCTCTTATACCCAAAGATGTTCCAACATATAACAAAGGCACATGCTCGACGATGTTCATAGCAGCCTTATTTTTAATAGCCAGAAGCTGGAAAGAACCCAGATGCCCTTCAACAGAGGAATGGATACAGAAAATGTGGTACATCTACACAATGGAATACTACTCAGCTATCCAAGCAATGAGCCCAAATGCTTGAATTACCCTAGATGCACAGAACACATGAAACTCAAGAAGGATGACCAAAATGCAAATGCTTCACTCCTTCTTTTAAAAGGGAACAAGAATACCCTTGGGAGGGCATAGGTACATAGGGAAGGCAAAGTTTAGAACAGAGGCAGAAGGAACACCCATTCAGAGCCTGCTCCACATGTGGCCCATACATATACAGCCACCAAACTAGGTAAGATGGATGAAGCAAAGCAGTGCAGGCTGACAGGAACTGGATGTAGATCTCTCCTGAGAGACAGAGACAGAATATATCAAATACATAGGTGAATGCCCATAGCAAACCACTGAACTGAGAACGGGACCCCCGTTGAAGGAATCAGAGAAAGGACTGGAAGAGCTTGAAGGGGTTTGAGACCCCATATGAACAATAGTGCCAACCAACCAGAGCTTTCAGGGACTAAGCCAATACCCAAAGACCATACATGGACTGACCCTGGGTTCCAACTCATAGGTAGCAATGAATAGCCTATTAAGGGCACCAATGGTAGGGGAAGCCCTTTATCCTTCCAAGGCTGGACCTCCAGTGAATGGGATTCTTGGGGGAGATGGCAGTGATCGGGTGAGTATGAGGAGGGGAACACCCATATAGAAGGAGGGGAATGGCTAGGGGATGTTGGCCTGGATACTGAGAAGGAATAACATTTGAAATGTAAAAGAAGAAATACCGAATTTAATAAAGATGGAAAAATATAGGTTTTCAACCCCATAGGAAGAACAACAGTATCAACCAACCAGATCCCCCAGAGCTCCCAGAGACTAACCCACTAGCCAAAGAATACACATGGAGGAACCCATGGCTCCAGCCACATATGTAGCCGACAGGATGACCTTATTGAGTATCAGTGAGAGGAGAGACCCTTGGCTCTGTGAAGGCCCAGCATCCCAATGTAGTGGAATGCCAGGACTTGGAGATGGGAGGGAGTACATGGGTGGGGGAACACTCTCATAGAGGCGGGTCGCGAGGAGGATAGGGGGATTCCAGAGGGGAAATCAGGAAAGTGGATAACATTTGAAATGTAAGTAAAGGAAATATCTAATTTTTTACAAAAAGGAAAAAAAAATGTAGGTGAATAAGAGAAAATAGCATGTAGTAAATAAACATCATTTTTAGCAGAATTTGTTTATATTGAGTTTAACAAAGTAACTCAACTATGGAAAATTAAAAGAAAATCTTGTTTTTAACTTACTGAACCTCGTTTCCCTTATGTTATTGAATTATGCTAAGTATTATTTAAGGACTTGAAATTTTATAATGAGGTGCTAGAAAGCTTACAGAACACAGTTGTGAGTCATATACTTGAAAGGTTGCAGTATTAGTGCTCAATATGTGATTGTATTTTCGATGTGATGGACTTATAAATTTTCTCCATAACTGCTTTTTCAAACTATGTGTTTTACAAACCAAGTTCTAAAAGCTTCTACATTTCAAATAAACTTTTAATTCCTTTCTGGCCCTTCATTTATGATATCCAATGAATTTACAGTTAGTAAAGAAAATAAGACAACCTTTTAAAACCACAAAAATCAGCACTTTCTGATATAATTATGAATAAAATTCCCTGGTGAAAAGTCAGTGAACTCATTAGTAATCGGCTAGTGTATTTAAAGTGTTTTCAAGAGGATAGTTTGAAATTCTTGAATGACAGTTTAGACAAAGATTTACTACATAGGATATATGTTTGGGAACTAGCCTTTGATTGCCTGTTCCCTGAAATAACAAAGCTGGTTAGCAAAGAACAATGGGAGCACAGAATATTGTTGACAGTGGAAACAAAACAGTATCATGAGATTTTCCACAGTATGGTGGAATGTTATCTAATGATAGAATTTCACACCATTCTTTCCTTAAACAAACACATCTGTGAAAAAGCTTAGAATAGTACATGCATATGCTAGAATTGTACGGGTAAGTTTTATTTGGGCATATCACTTTTAAATGAGATAAATTTTAAAAGCTTCTTAGATTAATTGAGTAATTTTAGATGTAATGTAAACATATACAACTACAGAGCAATGTTCATTAATCCAGTAGTTTATTGTTTATTTACTACATATATCAGACTCTACACTGTAAATGTGTACATAAAAAATTAATGAAAAGACAGTTTATATTTTAAACTGATTTACAATTTTATGTAGACCCAGTAGAGCATACTTGATGCAGATTGGTTGTTTTTTTCAATCTAATAAAAATCTAATGACTGCTTCTGTTACTAAGTACACTGGTATTTCAAATCGTGTGTGGTTTTTTTTTTGTGTATGTGTGTGTGTTTGTGTGTGTGTGTGTGTGTGTGTGTGAGAGAGAGAGAGAGAGAGAGAGAGAGAGAGAGAGAGAGAGACAGAGACAGAGACAGGGACAGAGACAGAGACAGGAGAATATCAATGTGTAGCTCTGGCTATTCCGAAAACACTTTATTGACAAGACTACCTTCAGTCTTGTGGCTACCCTTTCATATCAGCAACTCTATACTAGGATTACAGGCATGTACCACCATGTCTAGTAATCTTTCTTAAAGATATATTGTTTCTAGAGTCAACTCATGAAATATGTTGTATGTAAATGATTGCTATGTACAGAATCAGTTTTCTTATGCTTTGTGTGTGTGTATGTATGTATGTATGTATGTTTGTGTGTATGCATATGTATATGTATGCATTGTGGGGGGTATACATGTATGTGTGTGTCTGTATGTGTTGTTTACATGGACATACAATGATGCATGTATGAAAATCATAGAACAACTGTCCAGAATTGGTTCTTTCTTTCTACCATGTGAGTACTGGGGACCAAACACAGATCATTAGACCTGTCAGCAAGCACCTTTAGCCACTGAGCCATCATACAAGTCTTTCATATACTTTTAAATGAAATTTCTTAAGTTTTTTGTTTGTATTTACTTCCTTCTTCCTTTGTTGGACTTCGAAATATTTTCTATTTTACTAACAAAATAATTTTTTTAATCTTCTCTCATATATTACATCCTGACAGCAGTTTCCTGTCCCTCTCCTCACCTCCTCTCTCCTCCAGATCCACTTCCTTCCACCTTCCCTCAGAAAAGAATGGCCTCCCTGAGATATTATCCAAACACAGCATTAAAAAAAATACAATAAGGCCAGACATATACCATCACATCAAGACTGAACAAGGCCACCGAGTAGAGGGGAAAGGGGCCCTAAAAGTAGGTGAAAATTCAGGGACAGCCCCTGCTTCCTGTTGTGTATTATAAAAAGATAAGAGAGGAAGGGTTATGTTTGGTGGAGGAATGGTATGGTATGGGGCAAAGGGGTACCTCTGTGGGCCCATGCTAAGGCATCCCTTTCCACTCTGAGGTACCAATGGTGTTTTTTTTTTCTTTCAGAAAACTAGAAATCAATTTACGTCAATCACATGATGGTATAGTATAGAATAGAGTTTATTCAGGGATTGAAGAAGGGGTAGGGGAAAAGTCAGAGATGGGCTTATAGAGACAGAGGGGAGAGGGGAATACAGATTGATAGGGTAAGGAGCTAGAGCAAGAGAGTAAAAGAGTGAGGAGTGGGCAAGCATCTCCCTTTATAATGAGTCAGGCATACCTGGCTATTGCCAGATAAATGCTGGGAGGAGTCTAGACTAAATGCCAACACGTCCAATGTTAGAATTTTCACAAGAACACCAAAGCTACTCAGCCATATCATGCATATATATATATATATATATATATATATATATATATATAGAGAGAGAGAGAGAGAGAGAGAGAGCCAATAGCACAGGCATTAAGATCAACAATTAATAAAAGGGACCTTATGAAAATGAAAAAAAGCTTCTTCCTATAAAGAAAAAAATACCAAAAATGGACAAAATAGCAGACCACAAATGGGGAAAGATCTTTCACAACTCCACATTTGACAGAGGGCTAATATCCAAAATATTTGAAGCACTCAAGAAACTAAACATTCAAATAATCCAACTTAATGGAGTATAGACCTAAACAGAGAAATCTCAGCAGAAGAAACTCAAATGGCTGGCAAATACTTAAATATTTACCATCCTTAGCCATAAGGGAAATTCAAATCAAAATGACTTTGGGGTGCCATCTTAAACCTGTCAGAATGGCTATGATAAAAAACTTGTGACAACTCACGCTGGGATGCAAGGATGTGGAGCAAAGGGAACAATACTCTATTGCTGGTGGGACTGCAAAAGTGTGTAACCACTTGGAAAGTCATATGGTGTTTTTTCAGAAAATTAGAAATCAATCTACAGCAAGAACCTCCTATACCACTCCTGGATATATACCCAAAGGATGCTTCACTATACCACAGAATACTTACTCAACTATATTCATAGCAGCTTTATGTATAGTAACCCAAAACTGAATATTTCTTTTTTTTTAAGAAAGACTCCCTCAAGTTCTAGGGGACAATCTGGAAGGTGAAAGAATATTATCAAAATATACTGTATGAAAATCTCAAATAATAAAAAAAAACGTAAAGCGAAGAAATATATATCTTTCCTCACATTTACTCATAGTTTTGTTCTTCAGGCCTGCATTTTAGTGTCAAATTTGGATGTTAACATTGATAGAAGCACAATACTGGATAGTTTTGACACCACAGAACACAGTCTACTGCCTCTATAGTACAATATGCATCCTGGACATTGATACTGACATCTAGAGACTACTGTGTCACTTTTATTCCTATAAGTTTTCCATACCAGACAGTAGTAATATCTTCCTTAGGGTTAGATGTTTTTTAAGCCATATAAATTTCTGGAGATTTCATACAGGTTTTTAACTTTATATTTGGTATCATGTAATGACTCAATGAAACTGATCATCTACTGTGAGTCATAAAGCTTTTATTCTCTGTTTGAATTTATTTCACATGAAGCAGCTATAAACATTCATGTACGGAATTTTGTGAGTAATATTCAAAAATGTAGTTTCATAGTCACATTGTACATATATTTTAAGATAGATAAGAAACAACCAAACAGGTTTTCAGAGTCATTAAACAATCAATTTTACATTCTCACCAGCAGTCTGTATGTGATCTAGTTTCTTAACTTCATGACCAGTATATAGTATAGTCACCTTTCTCTTAATTTTCAATATTCTAATAGGTGTGTAGTAATATGTTTTTGAGAATCTAATTTGTATTTGCAAAACAATCTTATGACATTGAATAGCTTTTTGTCTGCTTAATTGATATCAGATATAATTTTTGTGATATTTTCAAATTCATTGATGGTGCCTACACAAATTTATAAAATATGATATAACGTGTTTGTAAAGGGATTTTAGCCCATCCATATAATTATTCTGGCAATGGATCATAGTCAAAGATCTAGGCTTTTGATCTGGCTAGAATAAAGACATGCCCTTAGTACATACATTTAACCCTTCTGGCTAGAATACAGACATGCCTTTAGTAATACCTTTAACCGCAAATCATGATGTCTAATTGAGGAGCAGACAGATCAGAGAAAGATTTGACCGAATTAGTCAGAGATAGGATACTCATAACTCTCACAAAGACAGCACAGAGTAGTGCAGGTAAGAGAGTTCAGTGCAGGTCAGTGCAGTTCAGTTGAATGCAGTTGAGTTCAACTGAATTTGTGCAGTTCCTTTCAGTTCCAATTTTTTTGTGGAGTTCAGAGGCAGATTTTTCCAAACGGAGTTATTCAGTTAGAAGCTGAGAGAATCCAATTTGGATCAATCATCTTGGAGAGAAGTTTGAGACAGCAGATGAGTTGAACCAGCCAGCCAGAGTTCAGAAAGAGCTAGAGAGGGTTAATTTATTCTGCAGTAAGCATTGGAAGCTGAAACATTTTAGGTTTAGGTTAGCAGATGGAGGTTGGAAACTGTAGCCTATAATGTCCAGGCTTGCAAAACATTAAATTATATGGAGGCTAGAAGCTTCCAGGCCTAGGCGTAGGAATAGTTAGAAACACTGTGGGCTCAGCCCAGGCCATGTTTTTACACAGCTTGCATACTGCTCTCATCACATCTCTTCATCAAGGAAATAAAAGAAACATTTAAAATTTCAATAGATGTATACAATGTGGAATGATTAGATGAATACAACTGGCTCATCTGGTGTCTCATATGCTATTTGTGTTGTAAATATTTAAAAATTACCATATTCACATTACCGAAATTAATTATTGTCTGAAGTAGTTATCCTCTTAGAATATCAGCGGCTTTCTCTCTCATTTAACTGTTTTTGTACATGTTATCAGTTTTTTTCACTGCACATTTTTGTATGATGGGAAGGATCCAATAAACACTATTCTATTTTCCTTTTTTTAATTGAATATTTTCTTTATTTACATTTCAAATGTTATTCCCTTCCTGGTTTCCCCTCTGGCAACACCCTATTCCATCCCTCCCACTCCCTGCCTCCATGAGGGAGCTCCCCCACCCACCCACTCCTTCCTGCCTCCCCACCCTGGGATTCCTTTACACTGGGCCATGAGCCTTCACAGGACCAAGGGCTCCTCTCATTGAAGCCCGATAAGGCCCATCCTCTGCTACACATGCAGTTGGAGACATGGGTTGCTCCATGTGTACTCTTTGGTTGGTGGTTTAGTCCCTGGGACCTCTGGGATGTCTGGTTGGTTGATATTGTTCTTTCTATGAGATTGCAAACCCCATCTGTTACTTCAGTCCTTTCTCTACCTCCTCCACTGGGGAACCCATTCTCAGTCCAATGGTTGGCATGAGCATCTGCCTCTGTATTTGTAAGACTCTGGCAGTGCCTCTCAGGGGACAGCTATATCAGGCTCCTGTCAGCATGCACCTCTTGGCATCCTCAATAGTGACTGGGTATGGTAACTGCATGTGGAATGGATCCCCATGTGTGGCAGTCTCTGGATGGCCTTTCCTTCAGTCTCTGCTCCACACTTTGTCTCCATATTTCCTCCTGTGAGTATTTTGTTCCCCCTTCTAAGAAGTACTGAAGCATTTGTATAGGGTGAACTTCAGCTTCGAGAGAAAAGAAACGACATGTAGTATTTAGCTTTCTACACCTGTCTTATTTCACTTAGCATCCATGTTATGACAAGTACAGAAACATTTTTGTGACCAAATAATACTTTAACTTTATATATATATATATATATATATATATATATATATTATATATTATATGTATATATCATGTATTCTTTTTTCCTATTCATTGAGATGCTCTTATTGTGAAATATTATATGAACTCTTCTAATATCCTAAATAAATTGTTGATATACTTTTATAATTTTAAAAGAAGACAACTTTATTCCTTGGTAGTACAAATATATTTCTGTTTAATATCTTTATTTGGTCATTGGTCTTTGTTATGTGAATTGTGAAAATGATTAAAAACTTTATTTGATTTTTTTGCTGAGCTTCAGTTAGTTAGAGTTCCTTTGATATTATATACATGTAAGTTTATTAAGTTACCAATACAAATTTTACCACTCTTATCGTTAAATGAAGAGTGTAAGGGACATCTCATCTTCCTCTTTCAAACTGAAAAGTCCTGGAAGTTGAAAGGTTTGTTGTTGTTGTTGTTGTTGTTGTTGTTGTTGTTGTTGTTGTTGTTGTTGTTTTTACTGTTTTGTTTTCTCATCATCACTGTCAGTTGTCTGTTAGTTTCCTCTGATATATCAAACTTTTGTTTTACTGTTGATTTTTTTATATTTTGTTTAATTTATTTATTCTTCTTTCATGCAAAATACAGCCCAATCAAAGCCTCTCCTCCCAATACCTCCCTTCTCTCTTCTCAAGATCCACTGCTTCTCTGTTTCTGTTATGAAATGAGCAGGCCTTTTATTGATAGCCACACAAATTGTCGTAACAAAATGTAATAAAACTAGGCACAAAACCTTATATCAAGGCTGGACAAGGTAATGCTGTAGAAGAAAAACAGTCCCAAGAGTAGGCAAAAGAGTCAGAGATATCTGAGCTTCCACTATTAGTAGTGAAGCAAAAATCCCAATCTAAAGAGCCACAGCATGTATGCAGAGGGCCTTCTGTAGACCCATGCAGGTTCTGTGGTTGCAACTTCAGTCTTTGTGAGCCCCTATGAACACTGCTTAGTTGATACTGTGGGCTGTGTACTCCTAGTGTCTTTGACCCCTCTGGCTCCTAAAATCTTTTCTCCTCCCCATCTTCTGCACAGCTTCACAGCTACTCCTAATATTTGGCTTTGAGTCTCTGTATCTACCCCTATCAGTTGTTGGAGGAAGCCTCTCTGATGAAAATTGTGCTAGGTGAAAGATCCCCGAAGGGAGACCCTTACTCAAGTCTCGGGAAGTTGCGGACCCCAGACAGAAAGAGACCATCTTAGATGTAATACGCAAAGGCGAGGTTTATTACAGAGATCTATTATGGAGATCTCTGGGCTGACACGTATCCCACACAGGAGACAGAGGTGTCGACCCCGAATAGCTGGGAGAAGGGCTATTTAAAGGAGGAAGTCACAAGCCCCTGGAGATGAGGGGATGTCAAAAGGAAATACCAAAAATGTCACAAGGGGAAACTTTCAAAGTCACAAGATTGTTCTTAAGACTCTAAGGTTTAAATGAGGGGAAAGTCAAGCTCTCATTCTCCTGAGAACAAATCTTGATTGTTGTTTAGGGTAAATGTTTGTCAGAGTTGATGAGGCATCTACATCTGAAACACATCTGGTTAGGCTTGCCTGTGGTTTTCTGGAATACTCTCTGCAGGACACAATGGCTGGAGGGCACAATGGGGCTTAAACAAACATCACAGGGGCAGAACAAAACCCATTACTCATTTACTTACGTCTGGTGATAAGCAAAGTGTTAGTGAGTCTGTACCAGTTCTCCTGCATTTTTAACAATCTGTCTTCCTGAGTCAGATCATGTTGCTGAGTTTTGAGCTAATTTAAAACCCTATCTCTCACTAGGCACTGATCCTATGAATATAAAAGATTATCATTAGGATTCATTTCATTAAGTTTTGTGTCAGTCATGTTTGATCTATACTTTTTAAGAGCAATTCTCTGTATTCAATATCCTATTTCCCTTTCTGGTACAACTTTTGCAAATGTCTTCTCATACTGAGTGTCTTTCTTCAGTCAGCCTTATCCCATGGATATTTGTCATGTGTAGTTTTTGTTTGCTTGTTTGCTTGCCTTATAATTTGCCTAAGGTAGATTGGAACTCATTTTGTAGCCCACATTTGTTTCAAAATCCCATGAATCCTCCTGATTTGGCTTTCCATATGATTGGATTATGTGCATGACACAATAGGCATAGCATGTCATGAAAAATTTGATTTTTTTTGTGAGAATTTTACATTGGGTACTGCATCTATATCAATCCTACCCCCTCCTATTACTTTTATGGCCAATCTCTTCCCTCCCAAATTAATGATTCATGAACTCTTATTCCTTAGTTATTAATGTGTAACACACACACACACAAACATATACACACACATACTCACAAACATACACATGCACACACAATGTATTTTCAACCTACTGAGTCCATTTATTGTTGCTCATATGTACACCTAACAAGGGCTGACCACTTGGAGTGGAAATTCTTTGTGGTAGCTTGTTTCTGGAGCAGACAGATTTCGTTCTCTTTAAAGGACTAGCTACCTGTATTTTTTCATCTAGTAAACTTAGTTAAATTTCCTTCATCCATGTTGGCATATTTGTTTGTGTCATGACAGTATTTTTCAACTATCCACATTGTTGTGATGTGCTGGGTTCATCGCATGTTCATCACTCTGTCATGTCTAAAGGACTATTCAGTAGGCTTTCTGCTTCTCTGGCTCTTATAATCATTTCATCCCTGGTATTTTTCCTGAGTGGTTAGTAATAAAGGGTGCATTAAAAATGTATCAGTTAAAGTTAGGCATTCCACAGTCACTTATTTTATACATGTTGACTAGTTGTGACTGTGTTCATCTGTTGCAAGAAAAAGCTCCTCCTTATGAAGTGAAAACTCCACATATCTGTGAGCGTAAAGATAGGTATTTAGAATATCCTTAGAAATTGCATTAATTTAGAAAAATGGCAATAAATAGGTTCTCCTCAAGGGCCTATAACCTCTCTAGTTCTGAGTAGACGGATAGGTTTCCAACACTAGTTTGGCATGAATTCCCTCCTATTGAGTTGTCCTAAGTCCTATTAGACAAGTATATTAATATAACGGTGATTTCTACAGGTGAATAGATTGCTGTGAAATAGAATCTGGTTTGATTTTAAAAGCTCTATATTGTTCCTCAACACATACTTATTATCTCTCTATGCTTCTTGCATGCCATGCAATAAACAGCTTTCCTTTATGATGTTCTTTGTCAGCATATATCATTGTTTTTTATTTATTTGGTACTTCAAACATGTATTTGATTCTTTGTCTCTCATGCAACATATTGTTGTTGGGTTGTTATGTTACAATTTATTCTTCTTATTGTTTCACTTAACTCTCCTAGTGGCATTTGTACTTCCACAAGGTGCCATGAGGGTCATTATCTTTCATCTACTTCTACTCACAAGACTTTCTTAAGCATCTTTTGTAAGGTTGCTTTGATAATCATGAATTCCCATAATTTTTGATTGTCTGGAAAGATCTTTATTTCAAATTAAATTATATAAATAGCCTTGCTGGCTATAGTAATTTTGGCTGTCATCCAAAGGACACTCCACGCACTCTTAAGGGGCAGGCCCACTAACTTTCTCCAAAATGATAGTCTTGGCTCATCTCAAGCTGGGTTATAAAAAGACTGATAGACAACAGCTGTTGTTGTCATTTGGATTACAAAGATTTAGGCAGTTGCTTTTTCCCTTGGAGAATCTGTTTTTCTTCCCCCAAATAAAGATCATAGAGTCCCTTAGTGTCATCCAATAAGAATGTTAGACCTTCAAGGACTTGGATCAAAGTAAAAAATATGTGTTATTTTTTTTCTTCTTTTTTTTCAGAGGGTCTGTTTGTTGCACTTTACCATGGAATATTTGTTTTTCTTTTTGATACCTCATTAGTAAAACCAGTAAGTATACTTTAAAACAAAAACAAAAACAAAACAAAACTAATGGAGAAGATGTAAATCCTCACAGGCAGCATTCCTCAGGAACCTGTGAAACAGGTTTTCTGACTGCCAAAAGAAGCCATATGTATTATCTTCCCTTGCCTCTGGTGAAAGGAACAAATCTCTCTTTAGTGACTTATAGCTGAAGTTACATATCAAGACCCCAAGCTAACCTCCAAATTCCAGGGCTCCCTAATGAACCAGTTATGCAAATCAAAGTTACACACTACCCTTCTGGCCCCTGTTGCTTCTCTCTTCCTCTACCCTAAACTCCCATGCTGCTTTACTTCCCAAGCTTATCTCCAATCAGTTACTCATCCTTTTTAAAACAAGTGTGATTTTTCCACACTCCTCTTCACTAGCATGGCATAGCCTGTCTACTTCTCTCTGTTTTGGACTCATCCTGATGTCTCTAGCTGTGCACTTTATCTTATGTACAATAAAAGCTCTCTCAAATCATGGAATAACTATTTCAGTGTTTTTTTTTTTTTCCATTTTTTGTTTGTTTTGTTTTGTTTTACTGTGTCCTGCATTACAAAGAATGCCTTACTTCCTTCGAGATTTGATATACACCATTCTGTGTTCTTGTGGCCAACAGAGTGTGTACCCAGAAATGGATATTTAGATGAATGAGTTTCCTTTAAATACAGATTTTAATATTTATTGTATGTTCTATACTTTACAGTCTTTGAATGGTGTGTTTATAACATTGAGCATAGCATCTTGTGATCAGGATAAAATCTAGTTATATTTATCTACTTGTGCTTTTATAGGGCCTCCTCTATCTTGATATAAACTTTTCCTCAGATAATGGAAAAATGTTATTATTACATCAAACAGTTTTCCTGTGCTCTTAATTTTGATCTCTTAATGATGTCTCTAAGTTTTTGTATTTACACTCTAATCTTTATTTCTCTTCAAATATGTTTTGAAAGACTTGTAGGCTTTTTAAAAAAAACTTTTGTCTTATTTATTGACTACTTCATTTCTAAAGTTTCTGATTGACTCATTTTCACAGTATACCTTAGATGACTTCTTATTCAAACATTTTAATTTTTTTCTTAATTTCATGCAATACTTTTAGTATCCTCTTAAACTTTATTTTGCTGTTTTTAATTTTAAAAATAATTTGACTTCTTTATCAAGTATTTCTATCTACTTTGATAACTTTGTAATTTGTTATTAAAAGTATGTTTAAAAATATATTACATTTTTCAAAAAAAATTATGTTCTAGTGCAGAAACATGTATATTAGTGTGAAGAATATTTTACAAAATCAAGAAAATTATTATAATAAGCAGTTTCTCTTTAAGAATGTGCCTTAGGGTGTCAATGTGCTATACAATACTTGTGTATGAGATATATATATATATATATATATATATATATATATATATATATATATATATATATGGGCTCCATCATTGTACCATATTATACTCTTCCTATAGCTTCTTTTGCAAATAATGAGTTTCTTTTACAAATAATGAGTTTGGTGTACTACATACAAGATCAGATTCATAGAATTCCTCCACCCATGCATCTTTTTTTTAAAACTATTCAATTTTTTTCTTTCTTTTTTTTATTAACTTGAATATTTCTTATATACATTTCTGAGTGTTATTCCCTTTCGGTTTCGAGGGCAACATCCCCTCCCCCCCTTCCTTGGGGGTGTTCCTCCCACCTCCCCCCTATTGCCACCCTCCCCCAACAGTCTAGTTCACTGGGGTTTTAGTATTGGGACCCAGGGCCCCTTCACTGGTGCTCTTACTAGGATATTCATTGCTACCTATGAGGTCAGAGTCCAGGTCAGTCCATGTATAGTCTTTAGGTAGTGGCTTAGTCCTGGAAGCTCTGGTTGCTTGGCATTGTTGTACATATGGGGTCTCGGCACCTTAAGCTCTTCCAGTTCTTTCTCTGATTCCTTCAACGGGGTCCTATTCTCAGTTCAGTGGTTTGTTGCTGACATTCGCCTCTGTATTTGCTGTATTCTGGCTGTGTCTCTCAGGAGCGATCTACACTTCTGCACTTCTTTGCTTCATCCATCTTATCTAATTGGGTGGCTGTATATATATATGGGCCACATGTGGGGCAGGCTCTGAATGGGTGTTCCTTCAGTCTCTGTTTTAATCTTGCCTCTCTCTTCCCTGCCAAGGGTATTTTGTTCCCCTTTTGAAGAAGGGTGAAGCATTCACATTTTGATCATCCGTCTTGAGTTTCATTTGTTCTAGTGCATAAAATTCAGGCATTTGGGCTAATAACCACTTATCAATGAGTGCATACCATGTATGTCTTTCTGTGATTGGGTTAGCTCACTCAGGATGATATTTTCCAGTTCCAACCATTTGCCTACGAATTTCATAAAGTCGTTGTTTTTTATAGCTGAGTAATATTCCATTGTGTAGATGTACCACATTTTCTGTATCCATTCCTCTGTTGAAGGGCATCTGGTTCTTTCCAGCTTCTTTTATTATAAATAAGGCTCTGTATGAACATAGTGGAGCCACGGTCTTTTTATATGTTGGGGCATCTTTGGGTATATGCCAAGAGAGGTATAGCTGGATCCTCAGGCAGTTCAATGTCCAATTTTCTGAGGAACCTCCAGACTGATTTCAGAATGGTTGTACCAGTCTGCAATCCCACCAACAATGGAGGAGTGTTCCTCTGTCTCCATCCTCGCCAGCATTTGCTGTCACCTGAGTTTTTGATCTTAGCTATTCTCACTGGTGTGAGGTGAAATCTCAGGGTTGTTTTGATTTGCATTTCCCTTATGACTAAAGATGTTGAACATTTCTTTAGGTGTTTCTCAGCCATTCGGCATTCCTCAGCTGTGAATTCTTTGTTTAGCTCTGAACCCTATTTTTTTAATAGACCACCCATGCATCTTATAGAGTAGAAATATCCTACCATTCCAGTTTGGTATGATGTTGACAGCAAACCATGGAGAGTTAATTCTCTGTTATAATTCTACCCAGGGTTAGTAAGTTATTGTATCCTAGTGGATAACATAACATTGCCACTTAAGTAGACTAGTATTATTCCAAATAGTTATATGTTTTTAGATTTTTAAAATTATTTTAAATAAGTATAGAGGGTGTGTGTGTGTGTGTGTGTGTGTGTGTGTGTGTGTGTGTGTGTGTGTGTGTGTGTGTCTTCATGTGGGAAAGTGCACATGAGTCCAGATGTTCAGTGGCAAATGAACAAATATATTGGATCCCCTGGAGCTGTAATTGAATTTAGATTGTTGCAGATATTTTATTTTCTCATGTATACCAAGAATATTTTCTACTGTTATAAAAGAATGAAAATATGAAAAAGATCCAAGTTTCTAATCATATAAATAGACTTGATCAATAACAATATTTTTATAGTTTATTTACATAATTTTATTCTAAAAATACAACTATCTTAGGGTTTCCATTGCTCTCAACAGACACTATGACCAAGGCAACCAATGGCAAACATTTAATTAGGGCTGGCTTACAGTTTCAGAGGTTCAGTCCATTATCATCATGCAGGAAGCATGGCAACATGGAAGCAACTATGGGGTTGGAGGAGCCGAAAGTTATACGCAAAAATAACCAGATCCAAAATAACCAGAAAAAGACACATTTGCACACTGAGTAGAGTCTGAGTGTAGAGGTCTCAAAGCCAATCCTACAGTGACATACTGCATTAAACAAGGCCACTCTTCCTCCAATATGGCCACATCTCCGAATGAATTTTGCCTCTTCAAGGGGGCTAACATATTCAAAGGTACCACAATAAATATGTTTAAATAACTGCCTTAAATACTATTTGTGTTCTAGATTAAAAAATACCAAGATTTGTCTTCATTCCTATTCAGAAAATGTTATTATTTATACTGCTACTCATTACACACAAATAATTTACATCTTACCAATTAGCTATGAACAAAGTGTCAATCTCTAGAACTCAGCTTCTCAGAATTGAATAATAGCGACTAGATAATTTGGGTTGACAATTAGGATGATAAGATATTTCAAATTTTCTGACCTGGCAGAGAAAAAAAATAAATGTATAGTATTATTCTGTTTCATTACCCTTAAGAAATACATTGAATTGAGGTATTTTCTGGGAAAATATGCATACAGAATAAGAATGAAATGTTCTAAATATTCTATTTGTTTTTTCAGTTTAACCCTGCATGGATATTCACATCTTGATTCTACTTGTATTATAGAGTACTGTTGAAATCTAAGACAAACATCAATCAAACTATATAGTTAAGTTGCTTCAAATATATAATATACATGAATAGGTTTCATGAGCTGATGTATGTCGTCTACACGGACCAATTTATATTTCTATCTTGTTATTGATATATTTTAAATTTATGTTTCTATTTTTATTAAGAAAAAAGCTTACTATCAAGAGAAGTAGTAGCGTGACACAGTATGCTTAGCTATGTTGGTAGAAACCGCTTTATAGAAGATCAAGCTTTTTGAAACTTTAAAAATAGAAAAACATAGTCTACAGAGAAGTATAAGACCCTATAAAGAAAACAATATTTTCATTCTTTGTAATTAGATCTTAACATTCAAGAACAGTACAAGGTCATAGTTATGTATTTTAAGTATAGAAGGTAGCAAGTGATAGTAATTAGGCATGCTAATATTTTATTCAGAATCGCAAGACTTTTATTTGGTTACTTTTCAAGTATTCATCAGATAAGTATATATTAAGCACCAACTATTGCATATAACTTTAGTAAGTTAAGTTAAATGGATTCAAAAGATATTAGCTAGCATTATCAATATGAATTGTCGTTCTAAAGAGAATAAACACTTCTCACCTATTTTGAATTTAAAACTGTGTGTGTCTATGTATATGTGTTTTAAACTTCTCTCATGCTATGATATTTTTTCATTGGAATTTTTCTATCACTTAGGAGAAATAAAGTCATTTGAACACTAGATTGTGCTATGGGAAACTAACACTTTTAAGAAGAAACAAGGAAGCCCTGTGTCTCTGCAGGCATTTTTGGGAATCTACCTTAGTCTATTAGGTTACTATAACAAATTACCATAAACTCAGTGTTTTTAAAATAATGCAAAGTTATTTCTCACAGGCTTAAGGGCAGACATCATGATTACATTAGCCTTAGCGTAGGTGGAAGCTGGTATATTGCTTTCTAGTTTATTGAAAGCATGTGCTTGTGTCTTCACAAAGACACAAAGCGTGGCAGGATGAATGACGGTCTCTTACTGGCCTCCTATAGTAGGGCATTAACTCTATTAATGAACCATCTGTCTACCTAATCACCCCAGAAATGCTCTAAATTTTATCACTGTCATTTTGGTGTTTAGAATTTACTGTATAGTCTTTGGTTTTACACCAGCGTTCAAAACATTGCACTGTAGCAGACAAAAATGATTTGACTGAGAGAGTAGTAAGAATGACGCTTGTCCTCATAGACCACAGTAGGAGAGTCATTAATGAACTAGGAGAGTATGATTAATTCATCCCGCCAAATCTCAGTTACTTCATATAGTGCTGCATATTACACTAGCAATCGAGAACCAATATTCAGTCTTAGAAATGCTACTTTTTTGATCACAATTCACTGCATTAATAATGTATTTTTCTAGAATAAACCTGTAATAAAATAGCATAATGCTATAATCTTATGCCAATTATGCTTAAATTATCAAAGAAAATTATTAACACACAGCTGCTTTTAAAGATACTGTATTAGGAGCTGGAGAGATGTTCTAGTGATTAAGGATGTTAATTTGGGTTCCAGTACCATATAAAGCAGCTCACAATTGAATATTACTTTAACTTCAGTTGTATCCAATGCATCTGGCCTCCGAAGTCTCCTGTACACACACACACACACACACACACACACACACACACACACACACACCAAAAAAGCCTTTTAAAATGAATTAAAAGAGAAATAGTATTTAAATGCTATTCATGAAATTATTATTTGTACTAGAATTTTTGGTTCTAGTACTTTTTTTTTCGGAGTTGAGGGCCCAGGGCCTTGCACTTACTAGACAAGTGCTCTACCACTGAGTTAAATCCCCAACCCCTAGTATTTCTTTATAAGACTGTTGAAAATGTTGTAACCAGGTGACAGCTAAAACAATGTCTGTGAAGTGATTTTCAAATGTTCTACTTTGATTTTGTATTTTCATCTGGATATCTAGGAGAAGTTATTGTAGTTTAGATACTTCTTAGCTATTAATTTATATTTTTACATTCAAGAATACATGTATAAAAATGTCATAATGAAAACTATTTTTGTACACTAATTTCGAAATGCAAAATCATATTCTTAGGAGGAAAATCTAGCAATATTAGCTACACTTTATCCAACTTTACACATGAAAAATTCCATTTAAATATATTCATTACATTTTCTGAGTTATCACTGCTTTATATATAATAATCAAATGTAGACCTAGTATATGTAGTTACATGTTTGTAGCTCAAAAAGAAGCTAAAACAAGACTTATATCTAGTCATTATACTAAACACACACACACACACACACACACACACACACACACACACACACATATATATATATATATATATATATATATATATATATATATATATATACTGTAATCTATATTTTTTTCTTTCACATTTATGATTTCATTTTTCCCAAACTGTCATCAGGAGTTTCTATAGCTTGTTTTCCTTCAAGGCAAATCAATACTTTATAATATAATGCATTCTACTGTCATACAATGTTTTGTTTTCTCTTCTAATTTTAAAGCCTAGGGAAAAATGTGTCATTAAATTTATTTTAAAACAAACCCAGAAAAGGAATTTTAGCTTTATTGTTACTGAATTTATGTTTTTTTTATTGCTCCTAAAAGTAGTTATCAGTAATGTTTTAAACTTAGGCATGGGCAATTTTCAAAAGGCAAACATAGATTTTTGAGAAAATATTAATTCAAAAAATAATTTATACATGTTCATGCACATGCACACATATCTAGATGGTGTTTGGCAAAATGTGTCTGTTTAGTTGAGCTATATATTTGTGTAACATTTCAGTATACATGATACTTTAATAGCTAATTTTATGTAAAACTTGTTATATAGGTCACTGGAAACCCATGAGCACTGGGCTAATACATTTTTTTCTAAAATAGATTTATAAGCAAGGAAAGATGAAGGACATTAAACAAATGGACAAAGTAAAAGTTGTTTTCGTCTCTACCCTTGTGAACTAAGCCTCATTGTATTACTAAATGACAAAGTAGATGAGGGAAATTAATGTTTTTTTTCATAAATATGTAAAAATTTGCAAAATTTTACAACTTTGAGGTTTGGATTAGCTAAACTATGCAGGTTCATTTCCAAACGCTTAAGGTAAGAAAGAAGCAAAAAACATGGAACTTTCCCTGTGACATTATAAAATATTTACATATGGTTTAGTCTAATCTTTTGATATTGTCTTAGAATAAGGATTGTTTTGATGTCATAGAATTGAAATTGCCAAGGATTAGTAGGATTACTAGTTCAAGTCCATGAAATGTGTTGACATAAAACATTCTTCTCACCTCATAGTGAATAAAAAATAATTTATTCTGAGCCAGGTTCTGGTTACTCTAAAAACAAACTCCAATGCAAAAATGATTTTTATGAATTTTATAGTCACAAAACATCTATTTCATTATATCCATATATTAAATTATCAAAGGATTAAAAACAGAAGAAAATAAAATATGAAAATATTTTTACGTGTAGCTTGTATGGGAAATTTTTTAAAATTAGATTAAAAGGTACACATGATATAGTTTTTGAATGAAAGATACTATATTAAAATCTTATATGTATTCCAATGAATAACTTTGATCCAATATTGAAAAATGAATGAAAATTTATGTTTTAAATTCAAGTGAAGTTTAAACCCAAAACACTTGTTTGATAATGATTATATAATGGACTGGAAAGATAGTTCAGCCATTAAGGTTTGGGCTCACAACCAAAAAAATAAGATTATATAAATTTATTGTATAATTTTATTGCTTGACATAAGGATAAACTGTGAAATAAGTATCAAAATCAAATCAATTAAAAACTATTTGCATAATAGAGACCTGTAATTTGTTTATCATATAAATCAAAGTTTTTAATCCATTAATTGACAGATAATCTCAAATTATCAGATTTTAAAAACTCCCGATACTTTAGTTACTTCTTTGTTTATGTGATAAAAAGCAACTTTAGGAACACATATAATTCCAGAATGATAAAATTTATTGTGGGAGGAAATCAGCATAGTGGTAAGATCACATTTTATCTATACCATACAGGAAAGAGAGAGACAAGAGAGAGAGAGAGAGACAGAGAGAGACAGAGAGAGACAGAGAGAGGGGAGGAAGGGAGAGAGAGAGAGAGAGAGAGAGAGAGAGAGAGAGAGAGAGAGAGAGAGAAGCAGGATGAGGCTATAAAGTCTCACAACCTGCCACAATGATACATTCCATGTATTTCTTGTACTAAGTCTCTACCTCCTAAAAAATTCTATTTCCTTCCCAAATAGTGCCATGAACTGGGGACCAAGTGTTCAAATACATGAACATACAGGGGACATTTCTCCTTTAAACCACCATACTTGCTTGCATACTTTCTTTAAATTGAGTTTTTCATACTCTACCTGTAAATGAGATCACACAATATTTGCCCTTCTGTTTTGAGCTTTTTACATTTGGTATAGTGTCCTACAGCTCATCCATATTGTTTCAAATGACAGGATTGTCTCATTTCTATGACTAAATAATATTTTATTTAATGTATACACTTATCTATGCACATATGTGATACATTTTATTTTTCATAGCAATCAAAATCTTATAGTATTTGTGGAAAAATGAATACATAGAATGAGGGAACAGAAGAAAAAATCTCCAGAAAGACTCATTACATATTGAATAAACTAAACATTTTTGATAATAAAAATGTACATAAGGACAAGGAGATTTTATTAATAAATGATATTTGGCACCTTGAACCAAATATGCAAAATAATGAGAAGAAACCCTTGTTTTATGCAATAAACAAATATCATCTCAAAATGCATTACTGTGTTGAGCATTTTATTTCCAAATGGTAAATCTCTTAGATAAAAATATAGGAGAATAAATGCTCATTGATATTAGTCTTAAAATTTTTGAATATGATAATTGAATAAGCTCAAATGGCAAAAGCAAAATCAAATCATAGTTGATGTCATAGTAAATTAAGCCTTTTCTGCACAGCATAAGAAATGACCAGAAAAATTAAATAGCAGCCTACTAATGAGAAAAATATTTTCCAACGTATATTAGGAAATAAATTAATAATCACAATCCATGAGTAACCCACACAAATTAATAGAATACTTTAAAACTTGAAAAATTCAAGATAAATGTGCTGAAATAGACACTGTGAAGAAGACATAAAAATGGCCATCTATGATCAATATCTCCAGGCATATTAATTGAAATCATGAGGTTTACATTTACATGAGTGTTACATTTCTGAGAATAGCTATCATAAAAATACAAAACTTTACACGATAAATAATGATCTTATAAATTCATTGCACATTGTGATTTTTTGAGATAAATATCTGTCGGCGCCTGCACTGACACCGTAGGGAGAAAGCCTATGGGATGAAAGAAATACACACACACAGGTTATTCGTGTCAAGCCAGAAGAGGAAGAGAGCTTCTGGTTTCTTTATTGACCCAACTATATATCCAAAGTACAGCACTTAGCAGGTATCTGCAAAACACAGTGGGGAACCCTGGCTGAGACTTTGGTAGCAAAGGACGACTATGTGGCCTGAATAAATTAGGGAAATAACCAGGAAGGCCAGCCTAATTCTGACTCAGGTGAGAAGTACCTGGCCAGACTGCCAGTTGGGAACAAAAGGCTTCCACATGTAAGGGCAGGGCTCAGCAGGGGTCAAACCTTGCTGGAGACCCAGAAGGGTCTTGTACCTGCTGACAACATTCCGTGAATGTAAACTTCTTGTGCCGTAAATAACAGGGAGAGGCTTTTGATCCTACAATCTAAGACTAAGGCCAAACAGTGATAAAGCAACCAGGCCCAAATCCAATACGGCTCCCACAAGTATCAAATACAAAATGAGTATTAAAACTAAATTAATTAAAATTCTGATTATCATTTATACTGTAAAATAGGGCACGAAGACATTACTTCTTCAGAAATGTTGAAAGGGACCACCTGCTGGTAGTAGTATAAATTCATCAACCATTATGGAAATAGTATGTTAATTTCTCAAAGAGCTAAAAATAAAATTATGCTATGATTCATCAGTCTTCTAGGAAATAAAAATAAAATCACTATTCAAAAGAGATACCTTATTCAACAGTTAACTACTTCTTTCAGATGTTATTTAAGCTAAACTCTGGACATGCAGTTTTCAAAGAAATAAAAATCTGCACCTCAAGAAAATATAATCTCATCTCAGAATAGAGATAATAGAAAAATATAAAAGCTAAAAAATACTGATGAAGGTATAGAAAAAGAAGCTTGAAATTGATTTCATTTTCACTGAATGATAAAGGTATTGTCAGCCACCATGAGAGAAGATTCCTCTTGCAATAAAAGGAAACTTTAATACAGAGATCCACAATGAGACATTATTCAGAGAGTAAGAGACCTTGGATCACTCAGCCCTAAACAAGATGTCTCCATCAAATCTTTCCCCTCAAGACTCAGGAAATTCTCAGAAGAAGAGGGGAAAATGAATGTAAGAGTCAGAGGGGATGGAGAATATCAAGGAAACAATGCTTCCCAGACACAACAGAGCATACATATGTATGAACTCACGAAGACTATAGCAGTATATACAGGCCATGCATGGATCTGTGCCAGATAGGGTCCTATGGTTGAGAGTAGGCCCTGGAGCCCATTACTATCGCAGAAGCCAACTGCATTTGGTAAGCACTGGGGAAACAAACTAATCTTAAGTGTAGGCCCAATGCTCAGCAGTAGATGGTCAATAGATAGCAAGCACAATTGCTTCTTTGGAGGTTCTTTGTCTCATAATACTGTGTCTAGGGAATTTTTTAAACACACAGACACAAACACATACATATAAATATACATAAATGTACATATACATGTAACTTTCCTGTTTTGTGCTTTTGTTAGGATTTCTATTTATGTAAAGAGATAACTGACCTAAATCATATATTAAGTGAAGCATGATCCACAGAGACTAAGACATTAAAATAATTCCGGTATTCTATTGAAAGAGCGTACCCCAAAACGGGGGACGTGTCTCTCGCTCCAATCGTGGGATGGGGTGCCCCCAAGAACCACGGGTAGCCATTCTTGATGTAACAGCAAGAGGTAGCTTTTATTAACGAGATCCCTATTAGCGGGATCCCGGGTCGATACGTATCCCACACAGGAGACAGAGGAATCGACCCCGAGCCTCCAAACTCGGGGGTTTACATAGGGGAGGTTAGGGGCATTCGCGCGGTTACACATGATTGGTCAATTCAAATGGTGCACAGTTACTTTCGGTGCGAAATTACATCAGCAAGGAGTACATGCTCTCTAGCAGCTCAGCAGGCAGGTAGGGTGGCTCATCTCACTCAGGGGGTGAAGGAAGGGGAGGGGTACAGTTGATCAATGTCTGGGGCTGATAGCTGGTTTGGCAAGTCCTATCTCTGGCTCTCCCTCAGGCACGTCCGGTCCTGCACATCCGGACTCTGACAATGAGTAACCTTTTTAAAACTCTAGTTCTACACTATGATTGATGAATTAGTGAACTCCAAATTTAAAGCATTTATTTTTTTATGTCTTATGATTCAGTACAACACCTGTTGTTCCAAAGAACTACCTAAGATTGAACTATATTGCAGAAAAGCCAACTATCTAACTTATCTACTTTCAAATATGCAAGTCGAAGATCAATGGCCTCATATCCTGGGCTTCTGCTTAGTGTCACCTTAGCTGTATCACAACTTGGTAGAATACGGGGGAGAAATGGCTATGGGTAGAAGGTACCAATTATGAGTATATGAGTTGGTCATAATTTCCAAAAACCCCTCCTTTGAAAAAGGGAGTGCCTCTACCACCTACATTTTTGTGGACATGGTTTGATTAAGTTTCTTACAGATCAAAACTGAAAAATGGAGGAAAAAATGTTAAGACTGGAATCTTGTGAGGCACTGCCAAATTATGGCACTTTATTTAACTTACATTTAAGTAATCTGGCAAAAGGAAAGTTCCATACTCTATAAGTAGTATTTTATTAAGTGAAGCTAGCTCATTTCAGAACTACCAAGTACTCTTTAATTATTTTCTTTCCTAGCAAATGAAGCTGAAATTGGAGTCTTGGAATGAACTTAACTCATCAGAATAAGAAATGATATTATAATGTGGGCGATAAAGAAGAAATGCAGCTAAAGTGGTTGCTCAAGATCATTTGAAAAACAACTCTCCTGACAGAATTTTCACATTTTCAAGTGTTAACTTTGGTAGTACAGTTATTAATACTACACCAAGAAAAGCAGCTGACTGCTTAGCAACAATCCAGATCTGTTTTATCCCATGAAGCAAAGATTAAATATGCTATTCCAATTTCTTTACATGATATTTTATATATCAAGAAGTCTTAATGTAACCAATTTGCAGCTCTGACAGATTCCAAATGTACCTTTTGCTCAAAAACTCACCTCACAGAATACAGATGGCACTAACATGCTACATTACTCTCTTCTCTTACCTAAAATAAACCTTTTGGAATGGTGTTTATTAACTTTTATTTTTATATAGGAAACTGGTTGCATTTAAATGTACTATAATTGGTCTGGAGAAATGACTCAGTTGCTGAAGTGCTTGCATGAGAATTTCAATTTGAATCCCTGCTCCCACTAAAAAGATATATTTAATGGTGTGTTTCTGTAATCCTTGTGCTGGGGCGCAAACACCAAGGATCTCTTGAGCTTATTGGCTGGCCAATGTAAGATAATGGATGAGCTCCAGGTTCAGTGAGAAATCTTTTCTTAAAAATCCTCATGGACAATTGGAAAAGACACGAAAGTATTATTTATGGCCACATTCACATACATGTAGTCGCAGAACGCGCAAAGCACATGCACACACACACACACACACACACACACACACACACACACACACAGAGAGAGAGAGAGAGAGAGAGAGAGAGAGAGAGAGAGACATACAAACGTGAGCACTCCCTAAGCACAAAATTCACTTTTAATTGCAAACAATCCATAATCTTACTTTTTTGTGCAGTGAGAACCATACTATAGAAAGTGAGCTAAGGTTATAAATAGTTTCATATGTAGTCTTTTTCCTATGGCAGTTTTAGATTGACAAGAGGAGGGCAAGGGCTATACTGGAAAAAAAAAGTAAAAAAAAAAAAAAAAGAAAGTTAATGTCATTGTAGGCTGAATAGTATATTATCCATTTAATGTTCACTCTAATTTCTTTTTTTCTTTATTTTTCTTGGATATTTTCTGTGTTTACGTTTTAACTGTTATCCCCATTCTCCTCTTTCCCACTTCCCCTTCAGCCTCCCCCTTGCTTCTGTGAGTATGCTCCCATAGAAGGATGCTCCCACCCAGCCACTCCCACCTCAATACCCTGGCATTTCCCTATACTGGGGAAGTGAGCTTTCACAGGACCAAGGGCTTTTCCTTCTATTGATGCTAGATAATCCCATCCTCTACTACATATGTGACTGGAGTCATGGGTCTCTCTCCATGTGTACTCATTGCTTGGTGGTTTAGTCCCTGGGAGCTCTGCTGAGGTCTGGTTGATTGATGTTGTTGTTATTCCTAGGGGGTTGCAAACCTCTCCAGCTCCTTCAGTCTTTTCTCTTACTCTTTCATTGCCCCCTCCCTTGTTGAGTTCAATGGTTAGCTGCAACCATCCTCATCTATATCAGTAGGGGTCTGGCAGAGCCTCTCAGAAGACATCCATATCTGGCTCCTGTCAGCAAACACTTCTTGATATCAGCAATATTGTCTGGGTTTGGTGTCTGTATGTAAAATGGGCTGGATCCCCAGGCATGGCAGGCTCTGACTAGCCATTCCTTTACTCTCTGCTCCAAACTTTGTCTTCATATCTCCTTCTATGAATATTTTTGTTCCACCTTTTAAGAATGAGTGAAGAATCTGAACTTTGTCCTTCTTCTTGAGATTCATTTGGCCTGTGGATTGTATCTTGGATAATTCGAGTTTATCAGTGAACACATACCATGTGTGTTGTTTTGTAATTGGGTTACCTCACTCAGGATGTTATTTTCAACTTCCATCCATTTTCCTATGAATTTCATGAAGTCATTGTTTTTAATAGATGAATAGTACTCTATTATATAAGTAGACCACATTTTCTATATCCATTCCTCTGTTGAAGGACATCTGGGTTCTTTCAAGCTTCTGGCTATTATAAATAAGGCTTGAGAATGAAGTTATTGCTTCCCTAGTTCCATGTGGCCACAACCTCTTCTGCATGGAATGTGCCAACAAGATCTGTGAAAAGAGAATGCCATCATGTCCAGTTTGCCAGACAGCTGTTCCTCAGCCAATCCAAATTCACTCTTAATTATATATATATATATATATATTAATATATATATTATCTTATATGGACTTATAAAGGCATGGGTATAAAAAATTTCAGTAAACTTCCTAATGAATTTTACAACTGTTATCAGGCCTTGAATATTTTTATATACATCAAAAGAAAAGTGTTATTCCCTTTCGGTTTCGGCAAAACATCCCCTCCCCCTCCCCTTCCTTATGGGTGTTCCCCTCCACCCTCCCCCATTGCCGCCCCCCCCCAACAGTCTAGTTCACTGGGGGGTTCAGTATTAGCAGGACCCAGGGCTTCCCCTTCCACTGGTGCTCTTACTAGGATATTCATTGCTACCTATGAGGTCAGAGTCCAGGGTCAGTCCATGTATAGTCTTTAGGTAGTGGCTTAGTCCCTGGAAGCCTGGTTGCTTGGCATTGTTGTACATATGGGGTCTCAAGCCCTTCAAGCTCTTCCAGTTCTTTTCTCTACATTTTGATCATCCGTCTTTGAGTTTCATTTGTTCTAGGCATCTAGGGTAATTCAGGCATTTGGGCTAATAGCCACTTATCAATGAGTGCATACCATGTATGTCTTTCTGTGATTGGGTTAGCTCACTCAGGATGATATTTTCCAGTTCCAACCATTTGCCTACAAATTTCATAAAGTCATTGTTTTTGATAGCTGAGTAATATTCCATTGTGTAGATGTACCACATTTTCTGTATCCATTCCTCTGTTGAAGGGCATCTGGGTTCTTTCCAGCTTCTGGCTATTATAAATAAGGCATGATGAACATAGTGGAGCACGTGTCTTTTTTTTTATATGTTGGGGCATCTTTTGGGTATATGCCCAAGAGAGGTATAGCTGGATCCTCAGGCAGTTCAATGTCCAATTTTCTGAGGAACCTCCAGACTGATTTCCAGAATGGTTGTACCAGTCTGCAATCCCACCAACAATGGAGGAGTGTTCCTCTTTCTCCACATCCTCGCCAGCATTTGCTGTCACCTGAGTTTTTGATCTTAGCCATTCTCACTGGTGTGAGGTGAAATCTCAGGGTTGTTTTGATTTGCATTTCCCTGATGACTAAAGATGTTGAACATTTCTTTAGGTGTTTCTCAGCCATTCGGCATTCCTCAGCTGTGAATTCTTTGTTTAGCTCTGAACCCCATTTTTTAATAGGGTTATTTGTCTCCCTGCGGTCTAACTTTTTGAGTTCTTTGTATATTTTGGATATAAGGCCTCTATCTGTTGTAGGATTGGTAAAGATCTTTTCCCAATCTGTTGGTTGCCTGTTTTGTCCTAACCACAGTGTCCTTTGCCTTACAGAAGCTTTGCAGTTTTATGAGATCCCATTTGTCATTCTTGATCTTAGAGCATAAGCCATTGGTGTTTTGTTCAGGAAATTTTTCCAGTGCCCATGTGTTCCAGATGCTTCCCTAGTTTTTTCTTCTATTAGTTTGAGTGTGTCTGGTTTTTGATGGAGGTCCTTGATCCACTTGGACTTAAGCTTTGTACAGGGTGATAAGCATGGATCGATCTGCATTCTTCTACATGTTGACCTCCAGTTGAACCAGCACCATTTGCTGAAAATGCTATCTTTTTTTCCATTGGATGGTTTTGGCTCCTTTGTCAAAAAAATCAAGGACCATAGGTGTGTGGGTTCATTTCTGGGTCTTCAATTCTGTTCCATTGGTCTATCTGTCTGTCTCTGTACCAATACCATGCAGTTTTTATCACTATTGCTCTGTAATACTGCTTGAGTTCAGGGATAGTGATTCCCCTGAAGTCCTTTTTTATTGTTGAGGATAGTTTTAGCTATCCTGGGTTTTTTGTTATTCCAGATGAATTTGCAAATTGTTCTGTCTAACTCTTTGAAGAATTGGATTGGTATTTTGATGGGGATTGCATTGAATCTGTAGATCGCTTTTGGTAAAATGGCCATTTTTACTATATTAATCCTGCCAATCCATGAGCATGGGAGATCTTTCCACCTTCTGAGGTCTTCTTCAATTTCTTTCTTCAGTGTCTTGAAGTTCTTATTGTACAGATCTTTTACTTGCTTGGTTAAAGTCACACCGAGGTATTTTATATTATTTGGGTCTATTATGAAGGGTGTCGTTTCCCTAATTTCTTTCTCGGCTTTTTTCTCTTTTGTGTAGAGGAAGGCTACTGATTTATTTGAGTTAATTTTATACCCAGCCACTTTGCTGAAGTTGTTTATCAGCTTTAGTAGTTCTCTGGTGGAACTTTTGGGATCACTTAAATATACTATCGTATCATCTGCAAATAGTGATATTTTGACTTCTTCTTTTCCGATCTGTATCCCCTTGACCTCCTTTTTTGTTGTCTGATTGCTCTGGCTAGAACTTCAAGAACTATATTGAATAAGTAGGGGAGAGAGGGCAGCCTTGTCTAGTCCCTGATTTTAGTGGGATTGCTTCAAGTTTCTTCCATTTAGTTTAATGTTAGCAACTGGTTTGCTGTATATGGCTTTTACTATGTTTAGGTATGGGCCTTGAATTCCTATTCTTTCCAGGACTTTTATCATGAAGGGGTGTTGAATTTTGTCAAATGCTTTCTCAGCATCTAATGAAATGATCATGTGGTTTTGTTCTTTCAGTTTGTTTATATAATGGATCACGTTGATGGTTTTCCAGATATTAAACCATCCCTGCATGCCTGGGATGAAGCCTACTTGATCATGGTGGATGATTGTTTGATGTGCTCTTGGATTCGGTTTGCCAGAATTTTGTTGAGTATTTTTATGCCGATGTTCATAAGGGAAATTGGTCTGAAGTTTCTTTCTTTGTTGGGTCTTTGTGTGGTTTAGGTATAAGAGTAATTGTGGCTTCATAGAAGGAATTCGGTAGTGCTCCATCTGTTTCAATTTTGTGGAATAGTTTGATAATATTGGTATGAGGTCTTCTATGAAGGTCTGATAGAATTCTGCACTAAACCCGCCTGGACCTGGGCTCTTTTTTGGTTGGGAGACCTTTAATGACTGCTTCTATTTCCTTAGGAGTTATGGGGTTGTTTAACTGGTTTATCTGTTCCTGATTTAACTTCGGTACCTGGTATCTGTCTAGGAAATTGTCCATTTCCTGCAGATTTTCAAGTTTTGTTGAATATAGGCTTTTATAGTAAGATCTGATGATTTTTTGAATTTCCTCTGAATCTGTAGTTATGTCTCCTTTTCATTTCTGATTTTGTTAATTTGGACACACTCTCTGTGTCCTCTCGTTAGTCTGGCTAAGGGTTTATCTATCTTGTTGATTTTCTCAAAGAACCAACTTTTGGTTCTGTTGATTCTTTCTATGGTCCTTTTTGTTTCTACTTGGTTGATTTCAGCTCTGAGTTTGATTATTTCCTGCCTTCTACTCCTCCTGGGTGTATTTGCTTTTTTTGTTCTAGAGCTTTTAGGTGTGCTGTCAAGTTGCTGACATATGCTCTTTCCTGTTTCTTTCTGCAGGCACTCAGCGCTATGAGATTTCCTCTTAGCACAGCTTTCATTGTGTCCCATAAGTTTGGGTATGTTGTACCTTCATTTTCATTAAATTCTAAAAAGTTTTTAATTTCTTTCTTTATTTCTTCCTTGACTAGGTTATCATTGAGTAGAGCATTGTTCAGTTTCCACGTATATGTGGGCATTCTTCCCTTATTGTTATTGAAGACCAGCTTTAGGCCGTGGTGGTCTGATAGCACGCATGGGATTATTTCTATCTTTCTGTATCTGTTGAGGCCTGTTTTTTGACCAATTATATGGTCAATTTTGGAGAAAGTACCATGAGGAGCTGAGAAGAAGGTATATCCTTTTGCTTTAGGGTAGAACGTTCTATAAATATCCGTTAAGTCCATTTGGCTCATGACTTCTCTTAGTCTGTCTACGTCTCTGTTTAATTTCTGTTTCCATGATCTGTCCATTGATGAGAGTGGGGTGTTGAAATCTCCTACTATTATTGTGTGAGGTGCAATGTGTGTTTTGAGCTTTAGTAAGGTTTCTTTTATGTATGTAGGTGCCCTTGTATTTGGGGGCATAGATATTTAGGATTGAGAGTTCATCTTGGTGGATTTTTCCTTTGATGAATATAAAGTGTCCTTCCTTATTTTTTTTGATGACTTTTAGTTGAAAATTGATTTTATTTGATATTAGAATGGCTACTCCAGCTTGCTTCTTCTGACCATTTGCTTGGAAAGTTGTTTTCTAGCCTTTCACTCTGAGGTAGTGTCTGTCTTTGTCTCTGAGGTGTGTTTCCTGTAGGCAGCAGAATGCAGGGTCCTTGTTATATCCAGTTTGTTAATCTATGTCTTTTTATTGGGGAGTTGAGGCCATTGATGTTGAGAGATATTAAGGAATAGTGATTATTGCTTCCTGTTATATTCATATTTGGATGTGAGGTTATGTTTGTGTGCTTTTTTTTTTTTGTTTTGTTGCCAAGACGATTAGTTTCTTGCCTCTTCTTGGGTATAGCTTGCCTCCTTATGTTGGGCTTTTTACCATTTATTATCCTTTGTAGTGCTGGATTTGTAGAAAGATATTGTGTAAATTTGGTTTTGTCATGGAATATCTTGGTTTCTCCATCTATGTTAATTGAGAGTTTTGCAGGATACAGTAGCCTGGGCTGGCATTTGTGTTCTCTTAGGGTCTGTATGACATCAGTCCAGGATCTTCTGGCCTTCATAGTTTCTATAAGAGAAGTCTGGTGTGATTCTGATAGGTCTGCCTTTATATGTTACTTGACCTTTTTCCCTTACTGCTTTTAATATTATTTTTTTTATTTTGTGCGTTTGGTGTTTTGACTATTATGTGACGGAGGTGTTTTTTTCTGGTCCAATCTATTTGGAGTTCTGTAGGCTTTTTGTATGCCTATGGGTATTCTTTTTTTAGGTTAGGAAGTTTTCTTCTATGATTTTGTTGAAGATATTTACTGGTCCTTTGAGCTGGGAGTCTTCACTCTCTTCTATACCTATTATCCTTAGGTTTGATCTTCTCATTGAGTCCTGATTTCCTGTATGTTTTGGACCAGTAGCTTTTTTCCGCTTTTACATTATCTTTGACAGTTGAGTCAATGATTTCTATGGAATCTTCTGCTCCTGAGATTCTCTCTTCCATCTCTTTGTATTCTGTTGGTGAAGCTTGTATCTACAGCTCCTTGTCTCTTCTTTTGGTTTTCTATATCCAGGGTTATTTCCATGTGTTCTTTCTTGATTGCTTCTATTTCCATTTTTAATTCCTTCAACTGTTTGATTGTGTTTTCCTGGAATTTTTCAGGGATTTTTATGGGCTTCTACTTGTTTATTTATGTTTTCCTGGAATTTTTTCTCTCTCTGTAGGCTTCTACTTGTTTATTAATGTTTTCTAAGGGAGTTCTTCACGCCTTTCTTGAAGTCCTCCAGCATCATGATCAAATATGATTTTGAAACTAGATCTTGCTTTTCTGGTGTGTTTGGATATTCCATGTTTGTTTTGGTGGGAGAATTGGGTCTGATGATGCCATGTAGTCTTGGTTTCTGTTGCTTGTGTTCCTGCGCTTGCCTCTCGCCATCAGATTATCTCTAGTGTTACTTTGTTCTGCTATTTCTGACAGTGGCTAGACTGTCCTATAAGCCTGTGTGTCAGGAGTGCTGTAGACCTGTTTTACTGTTTTCTTTCAGCCAGTTATGGGGACAGAGTGTTCTGCTTTTGTGTGTGTAGTTTTTCCCCTCTACAGGTCTTCAGCTGTTCCTGTGGGCCTGTACTTGAGTTCACCAGGCAGGTCACTTGCAGCAGAAAAGTTGGTCTTACCTGTGGTCCCGAGGCTCAAGTTCGCTCTCGGGGTGCTGCCCACGGGCTCTCTGCGGTGGCAGCAACCAGGAAGATCTGCGCCTGCCTCTTCGGGAGCCTGGCACCAGGGTTCCAGATGGGATTTGTTTTCCTCTGAATCAGCAATGTGTGCAGAGAGCAGTCTCTTCTGGTTTCCCAGGCGGTCTGCCTCTGAAGGTTTAGCCTCCCTCCCACGGGATTTGGGTGCAGAGAACTGTTTATCCGGGTCTGTTTTTGAGAGCTGCTGGGACTGGGGTGGGACTGGTAAACCACAGGACGTGCCCGTCCTAGAGGCATTTGTTAGGTCCTGAGATCACTTTCCCAATTCTTGCAGCAGAAAAGTTGGTCTTACCTGTGGTCCCCAGGTTCCTGCCAAGGGGTGCTGCCCACGGGCTTTCATCTGTTTGGCTCAGAATTAAAGCTGAAGTTCTACTTGACTGTGTAACCTATGAGCAAAATGTATACATCTGAGATTGTAGTCAGTGGGTCCCAAAGCCTAGCCACTTTAAGAGTTTATGGAGGTGCCCGGCATCACAAATGACTGATACTCCAGCGCTGCCTTCTTCACACTGCCAGTTTTGACAAAAACAGGTTTGTTTTTTATTTTACAACAACTTCTGCCTAATTCTGCAGGATGGCAAGTAACTTTTTAAAGCATTGTGATTACTTATTAGTAATAATAGGGCTGATGGCAGTTTACTAGATCACTGGTTATAATTTGAGACAAAAACTGCTACATTGACATTCATCTCGCCCAGAGTGCTCAAGGCTGGTGTGTTCAGTGAATCAGGAATACAATTGTCTTTGATCGTGAATTCCTACCCATTGCCTCTCTCAGTGAATATGGAAATGGTTGCCTGGGTTTTTCCCTTTTCTGGTTGGGCTTTGGGAAGTACCTATATTTGCTGAAAAATTGAGAATGCAAACAATCCATTCATTAATCTGATCAAGATATTAATTAATATTTAGACTGTAGCTCAAAATGTGAATCATTTTTTTTTTCAATCCATATTTGTCTTGCACATTATAAATATATTTTTATTTTTTAGTAATGTAGGGGACGGGGAGGGAGATAATAATGCCCTTGGCATTATTCATGAAAACAGCTGTGACAACCTCCAATCAGTTTACTTCATTTCAAACCTTTTCCAATCAAGAGGGGAAAGATTCTTTAAGACACATTGTACATTTCACCTGTGGATGTTTTAACGCCATCCTCAGTATGTCCCCAAATTTGATCTGGTATTGAGGGGGATAAAACATTATACTGGTGGGTTTTTCTACTAAATATTTTTTGAAATGTTATTTTCCCAACACAAAAGAGCTTTTTTTTTTCTCAGTATAACAAAAATTGAATCTTAAGTGTATTCAATAGTAAATAGACAAAATTTTATTTTTATTTCCACTTGAAGAGTTACATTTCATATAAAGTTTACAAATAATGGTTTTTATTTTGATTTTTTTCAGTATAAAAAGTTGCCTTGATGGCACATTGTGATGTAATGCTAATGGCTTGTAGGATAGTTGATTGTCAGTATTGAATCCTAGTCTCCAGCTGCCATCTTGTAGATATGGAGAATGTCACCAAGCATGTGTTTCAGATTTTGTTGCCATCATACTGCTAAATGCATAAGGAATGGATTCATATATGAGGTGAGGACTTTTTGTTTTTAAACTAAGAATGATAATTTATCAATATAGTTAAGAATTCCTAATTTTAATACCTCTTTTGTTAGTTTGTATATGTAGGGAAGTCATAGGGATTATAAATTCAATTCGAGTAAAGTTTAAAACAATATATTTTATGATAAAGGGCCTTTAACTTAAGATGGCCGAAGCACTGATATTATATATTTGCTGTAAAGAGAATTATGAGTTTTATTTTTCTGATATTAAAAGTTACTTAATAAAGACTTGTTTCCATTAACTTGAAAATAAATAAACAAATAAATAAATAAATAAGGCTGCTATGAACATAGTGGAGCATGTGTCTTTGTTATTTGTTGGAGCATCTTTGGGTATATGCACAAGAGAGGTATAGCTGGATCCTCAGGCAGTTCAATGTCCAATTTTCTGAGGAACCTCCAGACTGATTTCCAGAATGGTTGTACCAGTCTGCAATCCCACCAATAATGGAGGAGTGTTCCTCTTTCTTCACGTCCTCGCCAGCATTTGCTGTCACCTGAGTTTTTGATCTTAGTCATTCTGACTGGTGTGAGGTGGAATTTCAGGATTGTTTGATTTGCATTTCCCTAATGACTAAGGACATTGAACATTTCTTGAGATACTTCTCAGCCATTTGATACTCCTTAGTTGAGAATTCTTTCTTTAGCTCTGTACCTTCTGTACCTTTAGCTCTCTAACCCTTTAATAGTGTTATTTGGCTTTCTGGAGTCTTACTTCTTCAGTTCCTTGTACATATTGGACATAACCCCTCTACCAGATGGAAGATTGTTAAAGATCTTTTCCCAATCTGTTGGTTGCTGTTTTGCTGTAATGACAGTGTCCTTTGTCTTACAGAAGCTTTGCAGTTTTATGAGGTCCCATTTGCCGATTTTAAGCCATTGGTGTTCTGTTCAGGAAATTTTCCCCAGTGCCCATGTGTTTGAGGCTCTTCCCCACTTTTCCTTCTATAAGTTTGAGTGTATCTGGTTTTATGTGGAGGTCCTTGATCTACTTGGACGTGAGCTTTGTACAAGGCAATAAGAATGGATTAATTTGCATTCTATATGCTGACCTCCAGTTGAACCAGCACCATTTATTGAAAATGCTACCTTTTTCAAGTGTATGATTTTAGCTCCATTGTCAAAAACCAAGTGACCAGAGTTATGTGGGATCATTTCTGGTTCTTCAATTCTATTCCACTGATCTACCTATTTGTCTCTGTACTGATACCATACACTTTTTATGACTATTGCTCTGTAATACAGCTTTAGGTCAGGGATCGTGATTCCCTCAGAAGTTCTTTTATCATTGAGTATAGTTTGGGCTAGTCTGGATTTTTTTGTTATTACAAATGAATCTGCAAATTGCTCTTTCTAACTCCACGAAGAATTGAGTTGAAATTTTGATGGGGATTACATTGAATCTGTAGATTGTTTTTTGGCAAATGGAATTTTTTAAAATTTGATCCTGCCAATCCTTTCATGAATCTCCATCTTCTGACACCTTTTCAATGACTTTTCATCAGAGACTTAAAGTTCTTCTCATAGAATCTTTCATTTTCCATTTTTCTGTCCATTTGCTGGAAGGGGTGTTGAAATCTCCTAGCCTATTATTTGTGAGATGTTTTGTCTTTGGAATTACTTTGAGGCTTTACTAAGGTTTCTTTTATGAATGTAGGTGCACTTCTAACCAGTTTGATCATAGATATTTAGGATTGAGAGTTCATCTTAGAGATTTTTCCTGGTTTTTATTTGCTTTCCTGATATTATTGTTATTAGAGGTGGAACTATGTTGTATGGCTTTCTTCTTTTGGGTTTGTTGCAAGATAATTACTTTCATGCTTTCCCTGGGGCATAGTTTCCCTTCTTGTGTTGGAGTATTCCATCTATTACCCTTTGTAGGGCTGGATTTGTGGAAAGATATTGTGTAAATTTGGTTTTGTCATGGAATATCTTGGTTTCTCCATCTATGCTAATTGAGAGTTTTGCTGGATATAGTAGCCTGTGCTGGCATTTTTGCCTCTTAGAGTCTATATGACATCTGCCTAGGATCTTCTGGCTTTCATAATCTCTGGTGAGAAGTCTGGTATAATTCTGATAGGTCTGCCTTTATATATTACTTGACCCTTTTCCATTACTGCTTTTAATTTTCTTTCTTTCCTGTGTATTTGTTGTTCTGACTATTATGTGATGTGAGAAATTTCTTTTCTGGTTCAATCTATTTGCACTTCTGTATGCTTATTGTATGTTTACAGGCATCTCTTTCTGTAGGTTAGGGAAGTTTTCTTCTATAATTTTGTGGAACATATTTACTGGCCCTTCCTTTTTATTTTATTTATTATTTTTTATTACTGGTCCTTCCTTTGCTCTCTTCTATACCTAAAATCCTTAGGTTTGATCTCATTGTATCCTGGATTTCTTGAATATTTTGGGTTAGGAGCTTTTTGCATTTTACATTTTCTTTGACAGTTGTGTCAATGTTTTCTTTGGTATCTTCTGTTCCTCATATTCTTTCTTCTGTATCTTGTATTTTGTTGGTGATGCATGTGTCAATGTCTCCTGATCTCTTTCCTAGGTTTGCTATCTCCAGGGGTGTCTCCCTTTGTGATTTCTTTATTGTTTCTCTTTCCATTTTTAGATGCTGGATGATTTTGTTCATTTACTTTTCCTGTGTAGTTGTGTTTTTCTGTAATTCTTTAGGGGTTTTTGTGTTTCCACTTTAAAGACTTCTACTTGATTACCTGTGTTGTCCTGTATTTCTTTACAGGACATTTCTTTATGTCCTTCTTAAAGTCCTGTATCATTATCATGAGATGTGATTTTAAATATAAATCTTGCTTTTCAGGTGTGTTGGCAAATCCAGTATTTGATTTGGTGGGAGAACTGGGCTCTGATGATGCCAAGTAGCCTTGGTTTCTGTTTCTTAGATTCCTGTGCTTGCCTCTTACCATCTGTTTTTCTCTGGTGTATGCTGGTCTTGCTGTCTCTGACAGTTTGCTTGACCCTCCTATATTCCTGTGTGTCAACACTCCTGCAGACCGGCTGTCTTCCAGTGAGATCTGGGTATAGAGATCTCTGTCACAGGGTCAGCTCCTGGAACAGGCAGAAACTGGAAGGATCCTGTTCCAGACTGCTCCTTGGGTTCCTGTGTCCTGAGGGCTCCTGGAGGTTTCCTTGGAGCTGAAGTGATGGTCTTACCTCTGCTCTCAGGTGTATCAGTGCTCCTGATGACTGGCTTTCAGCTCTGGGCACAGGCAGGGACAAAAATGATCCTCTTCCTGACTGCTCCTAGATTCCTGTGTCTAGAGGGCTCTAGACAGTTTTCCTTTGGACCAGGAATGTGAGCAGAAGTAGTGATCTCTCCTGGGTTCTCAGAATTGTCGACACTTCTGAGAGTCCAGCTCTCTCCTCAACAAGATTTGTGTACAGAGAGCTGTAGGACCAGGTCAGCTCCCTATATCTTTATTATTACTTAATAATGCTACAATGATTCTTTTTGAGTCCAGATGCCATTTTGTTCTTAATGTGCACACAGCTATTTTCTGTGTAATAGCATGGATGCTTTCTCCTTCAGTTGTCTGAATTAATTAGTTTAATATTGTTTTGACAAAACACCATAACCAAGGCAACTTATAAACTTCATAACTTATAAAGAAAGAGTACAATTTGACTAATGTTTTCAGAAGTTTAAATCCATGATGGTAGTACAGAGAAGCAGATGAAAGCTCACATCTTGAAACACAAATATAAGGCAGAGATACATACTGTGAATGGTTCAAGTCTTTCAAACTTCAAAGTCTGTCACCAGTGGCATACCTCCTCTCATAAGCCACACCTCCTAATATTTCTCAAATCATTCTGTAAGTTAGGAGCTGAGTATTCCAATATATGAGTGACTTAGTTAAGAAATAGATATATTCTTAATTCATAAATGTAAAAATCTACACAGAATATAAATATCAATGATTAAACACTTAGTTTAGTTACTATTTTCTTAAAAAGGAAAAATCTATTGAATACATGGGATATACTAGGCACTGTTATTAAACAATTCATGTAATTTTCTAACACATAATCTATTGCCTCTAATACTAAAGTAACAATAAAACACTATTTTATAATTATGAAGACTTTTCTGTCTTTAAAAAAACTTTAAAAACTTTAAAAAGTTAGTTCTAATCATCTTCAATTAATATTAAAATAATTCTATGAGCTAAGTACAATTATTCCTACTATTTCCATTTTTAAATTAAAGTAAAACAACATCAGAAACATGAACTATCACATAAAAATGTGTTAAAAGAGAAATGTATTGTTTGGTGGCCTTATCCTGCCTTATATAAGTTAATTTTAAAAATTCAACCCAGCCTTAATATTTTAACCTTCTTAAAGCAGTAAATATAATTTAAAAATAACAGTAAAACTTTATATGAGGCAAATAATTCACCTGCATACAAAATTAAATGGGACCAAATCTGTGCTTGACATACTGCAAAATATGCTTTTAAAAGCTCCATTTGTATTAACCAGTGTTCAGCTTCTGTCAGATTATAAATGTGAAGAAATTACTAAGTAATCCCATCAAAAGTAACTTATCTTCACTTTTTCAGGGGATACTTAAGTGAGTTCAGCTTAAGAAATTGTTTACCTCCTGATTTTGTGTAATTCTCTTTAAATTCCATAATCGTTATCCATCATTTTATGATTTTCCAGAAATTTCCAGGGCAATATTTATTCTTTGTACTTTTATATTTTTGTCTCCCTCTTTCTGCATTTTCCTTTCATGTTTCATTGAACTATTCATTAAATGTGCATTGCAAATCTTTGCTTTTGTTAATTTACTGTCAGTTGCTAAATCCCCCTTACATTACAAACTAGTCACAAATTCTTACATACCTTTCAAGTGAGAATATCTGTATATCCTGAACTACCAAGAATCTGGACTCATGAATCCTCAGGCACTTTTTCCTGTTTTTTGTAATACATATGTTCTTGATCTTGTCTTTTATTTGCCAGTAGACAAATAGTCTTAATGGAATATTAAAATTCCTGACTGCAGTTGTATAGATAAAAAAGTGTCCGATATTAAGTTATGCATATGAAGAATAAAAATATTAAGTGCTTTCTTGAACATATCATAAGATGATGTTAAATGTGTTTGAATTGATAATATAAACATATTTTAAGGGAAATAAATAAAACCAGGACAACTGAGGATAATTTAATGTATTTAATTTCCTTATTGTTATTGGCCTCTCAATCATCTTAAATTGGTTGTAGCTTTGGGCCTAGCTTAATCAGTAAGATGTTTCCTAACCCCAATACCTTTTGTGTGAGGTTAAAAGCCACATAAGAAAGAGAGGGAGGGAAGGAACAAAGAAGAAACGGGGACATGAGAAAAGTATAATTTAGTATTTTTCAGGACAGAATGAATAAAGTAAGCTCTGACTCTTTCAAGTAATGTCTTGTTAGCACCTTTGTGTAAAAAGAAGGTGAAGCTTTTACCAGAGGCCACCAGTACACAGAAGCACTGACTCATGGTGCTTAACAAATCTCCATGGCAACTTGGATACCAAATCCTATTAAATTTCTGGGGTCTAACCTTGATTCCTCAGGAGTATCTACTTCTATTTTTCCATTTATGAAGGAAAAATGTGTCAAGGCTCAATAAATTCACTCCATGAAACCACACAAACATCAATTTGTGATTAATTGCAGCTCACAATGCTATTCACAAGGTGAATAGCTCACTCTGATCTAATAATTAGGTTCTGATTTTTCCCTTCATAGAGCCCTAAAACTACACAGGTAACAGATGAGAATGAAATAATTCAATTACAATTTTAACTACATTTAAATGCTTTTTCCAGAGAATTACACTTGCTTTCAAACAGAAGTTTAGGTATTCTAAGAGAAGAAATGAGTGTCAAAAAGGTTACAGCAATGCGCATTACATTCTGTGAGATAGTCTATCATTATTTTACTTCAACATTTCTAATTGTGTTTTCCAAAAATATTTCTACAGATAAAATAACAACATACAAATATTGATGGTTTAAAGTAGAGTAATAAGATTAAAACCTTAAGAAAAAATATATTTTTCCAATAAAGGAACTATTTTATTTATATAGAATATATTCATATTTAAAATTTCTATTTATATCATTAATTTTCTATTTTGTGTTATAAAGGCAACAATATTATAGAAAGTATAATTAACAAAAACTGCATAATTACAAGAAATTATGTACTGTAAAAACATATCAGAAGTTGTTTGATGAAGCCTCTCAGCTGATGATTATCTAGGTGAATCCTGGTAAAGACTGGAAGGAATAATTGTAGGAGCCAGAGTGGACAAGGGTATCACAAGAGCAGGGCCTATAGAATCAACTAGGCAGGACTCATAGGGCCTCACAGAGACTGAACTGATAATTAGGGAGCTTGTATGGGTCTGTGCTCTGTCCTCTGTATATATGTTATGGTTCTGCAGCCTGGTGTTCTTGTGGGACTCCTAACACTAACAGCAGGGCAAGAGGTTGTCTCTGACTCTTTTACCTGTTTTGGAGACTCTCTTTTTCCTCCTGGGTTGCCATGTTCGGCCATGATATGAGGGAATGTGCCTAGTATTACTGTAACTATCCACTGGCAGGCCTGCCTCTTCTGAAGGGAAACAGAAGAGGAATGGATCTGGGGAAGATGAGAGGTGGATGGGAGGGACTCAGAGGAGAGCAGGGAGTGGAAACTGTGATTAGGATGCAATATATGAGAGAATAAATTTTAAAAATGCAAGTGAAAGTGCTGGCAAGCAAGAAAACAAGACATATTGGAACATGCTAGGTGTTCTAATATGAAAATTAGAAATATAAATAGCAATCATCATTTCTACTGTTCAGAAATGTTTTAAAAGAATTAATTAGTTCTAAACATATTTTAATATAGAAATAAAATAGTCATAATAATTATAGCTGAGGAAATTACTTCAGAGGGATCAAATTGAATGCCAGAAACAAGTCAGAAAATGAATCACTTTGAGATAAAATTTACCAATGGAAGAGGGAGACGATAAAGTTGAACCAAAGGATCCCAGTCTATTTCTTACCATTGAGTGTGACTTTTAAGTATTTAACTTTTCTAATCCCTTATTTTCTGCATCAATATACAGATGTAAGGAAATGAGGTTTTAGTATGAACTTTGCTAACAATATGAACAAGGGGCATAAACTTAAATTGTTTTAGAAATGAACTTTTCTGTCTAGCACATCTCTCTTCTTTTGTGATACTTGCCAACAGTCATTAAGACCAGAAATTAATAAATGAGACATTATAAAACTGCAAAACTTTTGTAGGGCAAAGAACACCATCATTTGGACAAAGCAGACACCTACAGAATAGGAAAAGATTTAGCAATTATATGAAAGATTACTGCCTAGAATATATAAAGAACTAAATGAATGAATATGAATATTGAGAAAACTATCGAGTTCAAGTGGGATACAGAATTAAGCAGAAAGTTCACTGAAGATGAAACACTTAATGTTCAACATCCTTGTCCACCAGAGAAATGCAAATTAAAACTACCGTGAGACTATGTCTTTATTGCTAGTGGGAATGCAAACTGGTACAGCCACTGTGAAAATTATTGGGGAGGTTTCCCAGAAGTTAAAAATATGGTCTACCTCAATCTAGCTATTCTACTCTAGGGTTCCATCTTACTACAGAGATGTTTGCTCATTCCTGTTCTTCCTATTCAATTTATGATAGGCAGAAACTAGAAACAGCCAAGTTTTATAATAAGTGATGAATGGATAATGAAAATGTGGTACATTTATACAAGGGAATATTATTCTGCTGTTAAAAAATTAAACTATGAAAATTTCAAGTAACAGGATGATTTTAGATACTATCATTCCGAATAAAGTAAACCAGATCCCCTGCAAACCAAATGTCTCATGTTTTCTCTTCTAAGTTAGTATTTAAACTTTCAATATGAGTGCCAAAATATGAGTGACCACAGAGGTTATATACTTAATAAAGGATTAGTGCCAGGAGGTGGTCTTCAAAAAAAAAGAGATATAAAACACAGCATTATGGAGACATAAAAAGAAACAATAATAAGAAGATTAAATAAGATGAGAGGAGAATGTGAGAGCAGGATAAAGAAAGAAATTAGGAGAGAGATAATTAACAGTAATGGCCACTTGAAAAATCATTTGGAAACCCACTACTGTAGAAGTTTCCTAAATTTTATACACATATGAAAGGAATTTAAAATGAGATATCATAAAATGGTGGAGACAATGTTCCAACTAGACATATTCTGACACCAAGACAAACAAATAGTTCCAAAGATAGATGCCTTGCTGCTGAAAGTTACTTATATCATGAAATATGGTGAATGTGATATGGTGCTCCACTAAAAGCTTCACCCCTATTGACTAGTATTTAGGTTGTTAGAAATTACTCTGCTTACATCTGGGGAAGAAAGTTAATCATCAGAATTACCTAGCTACAAATCCTGTGACCTTCAGAAGTGACATTTCTACAATGCAGTGGTACAATAGTGCACAAATGATATGTTACTGTGGTGGTTTAGATACATATGGCCTTGGTGGAGTAGATGTGACCCTGTTTAGAATAAGTGTGTCACTGTGGGATTGGGCTTTGAGACCCTCCTCTTAGCCACATGGGAGTCAGTCTTCTTGTGTATGCCTTTGGATCAAGGTGTAGAACTTTTATCTCCTTCAGTCCCGCATCTGCCATGTTACCATCTTGATGAAAATAGACTAAATCTTTGAACCTGTAAGCCAGCCCCAATTGAATGTTTGCCTTTATAAGAGTTGCCAGGGCCATGGTGTCTCTTCCCAGAAAGAGAAACACTAATTAAGACAGAAGTTGGTAGCAGAGACAGGGGTATTGCTGTGATACACATTTGTATTGGAAGAAATTGGATTTCAGGACTTTGGATTTGGGAAACTGTGGAATGCTTCAAATGGGGCTTAATGATCCATCCTAGAGAAATATGGAAGATGGTGCTGCTGAGGATAATTTGAACTGTGTAGGATTGCTGGACCAGGAGGTATCAGTGGTGAGGAATTTTAGTACGTGGCTTAGAGACTCTTGTGATATTTTGGTGAAGCATATGACTGCTTTTGCCTGTGGCTGAAGTGTCTACCTGAAGCTAAGATTTCAGTTAATTGAACTGTTAAAAGAAGTCTCAGAAAAGTTCAGCATTGATTCTGTCCTCTGGTTTACTTACATAAGGAGTTTTGGGATGAAGCATAGTAAGCATAGAATAGAAAAATACAAAATGAATGGTTCAAAGAATTAAGAGTCACCAGGAAGTAGAATGGAGGTAAATCCTATGTTTAAAGAGATAAAAGATTGGAATACCCAGGATACAACTTACAGAACATATGAAGGGCAAGAAAAAGGAAGACCAAAGTGTAGGTGCCTCAGTCCTACTTAGAGAGGGAAACAAAATAATCGCTGAGGGACAGGGGAGGAAGAGCTGGGGTGGGGGAGGAAAAAAGGGCAGCAGGATCAGGTGTGGGAAGAGACAGGGAAAATATACAGAAGGTCAGGAAATTAAGCAGAGGTGTGTAGCAATGGGGAATGGGGAACTGGGGGTAACCAACAGAAAGTCCCATGTACCAGGAAAACAAGAGGCTCCCAGGACCCAACAGGGTTGATATTAGCTGAATGAAATACTGAACAAAAGGGAGAGAGAACCTGTAGATACCATATCCAGACTTTAGGCATGGGCCTCTGGTGAGGGATGGTACCATCCACTGTTAGTATTTTGTCTAAGCTCCTCCCCACGGTTACTGGCAACAGCTAGGAATACCTGATTCACTATAAAAGGGGCTACCTGCCCCCTCCTCCCTCTCTTGCCCATCCCTTGCTTTGACCTTCCTGCCCCCACTCTCTCCGCAGCATTCCCTTCCCCTTCTCTCTCAATGTGGTCATGGCCAGCTTCTATTCCTCTACTTCTCTACTCCTCCTCCTCCCCGCTCTCTCTATCTGACTTTCTCTGCCTCTGTTAGCCTCCTAACTCCCCCTCCCCATTCCCCAATGAACTCTATTCTATACTGTACCATCGTGTGGATAAACCCTCAGGGGGAAGGGATGTCTCAACAGGGCCCTTCCTCCAAACCTGGCCACACCTCCATAGAACATATACCCTCTATATCTTTTCATAAACATATCACCCACCCTTCACAAAATTTTAATCCAGAATTGCTTTTGTCTAAAAGAAATACAGGGACAAGGTGTAGAGCAGAGACTGAGGGAAGGGCTCTCCAGGGGCTGCCCCACTGGGGGGTCCATCACTTAGGTAGCCTCCAAACCTAGAAACTGTTGCTAATGCTAAGAAAGTGCTTGCTGACAGGAACCTGATGTAGATATCTCCTGATAGGTTCTGTCAGAGCCTTATGAGTGCAGATGTGGATACTTGCAGCCGAACATAGGACTAAGCATGGAAACCTCAATGGAAGAGTTTGGGGAAGGACTAAAGGAGCTGGAGGGGTTTGCCACCCCATGGGAGGATCTACAATATCCACTGGCTGGAGTTGCCAAAAGTTCTACACCTTGATCCAAAGGCATACAGGAGAAGACTGTTACCAACTTGGTTAGGAGGAAGGTCTCAAAGCCCACTCCAACAGTGACACACTTCTTTGGACAAGGCCACACCTACTCCAACAAGGCCACATCTCCTAATAGTGCCACTCCCTTGACCAAGCATATCCAACTGACCATATTCCCCATCCCTGGCCACATAAGCTTGTTCAAATACATGTGTCTTTGTGGGCCATACCTAAATGTAGCATAATGCAAAATACATTTAGTTCAACTTCAAAGTCCTCGTAGTCTATCTATCCACCAACCAGACCCGGGCATAACATCCAGGGACTAAACCACCAGCGAAAGAGTACATATGGAGAGACCCATGGCTCCAGCACTACATGTGGCAGAGGATGGTCTTATCTGGTATCAATGGGAGAGGAAGTCCTGGGTTCTGTGAAGGCTTGATGTCCCAGTGTATAGGAATGATAGGGCAGTGGGGTGAGTGTGGGTGGGTGGGGAAGCATCCTCAGGGAGACAAGGGGAGGGGGATGAAGTGAGGAGTTTTCTAAGGGAAAAACCTGGAGGGGGGGATAATATTTGAAATATAAATAAAAAATAACCAATAAAATAAAAGACAGTAAGAGGTCATGTCCCTAAATTTATAAGATTTTATCCTAAGGTTATTGTTTATGCTTTTGTAGTTGAACAAGGGACTTGGTTATTATTTTCATTTGAATGTTTAATCTGAAATTAACTACAATCTAGAAATTGAGAGCATATCTATGACCCAGATCTTGAGGCTGGAAGACACTGGATCTTGAGGCCATGAAAAGCTTAGGACTAGGTATGGTGGTATATGCCTTTAATCCCAGATCTCAGGAGACAGAGGCATGCAGATCTCTGAGTTCAAGGTGAGCCTACAGAACATGTTCTAGGACAGCGTTTAGACAGTGAAGGAGTTGGAAAAACAGAAAGCTGATGATAATATAATAGAAAAAGGGGGCCATGTTCTAGCTCCAGTAAGCATTAGAACTTGGCAGTTTAGACTTTGTGGCTCTGAGTTTAGAGTCAGTAACAGGAGGGACTACTGCAACAATTGATGGTGGTTAGCTGGAGCTAAGAAATTAGCAATGAATAGTTAAGATGGGACCAGCATCATTGAGGTGAAATCTTCTGGAAGTGTTTTTAGAGAGTACAAAGAAACTGTGTTCCAGAGATAACCAAGTTTATATTGTATATTGCAGCTAGACATGGTAATGGGTAAGAATTACTCAGATGGTACCAGTTTTGTAGGCATAAAGGGATTATGGAGAACACTGGCACTGTGTGAGCTCAGGGAAGGACATTGGTGAAGGTGCAGCCTCAGTTATAGTCCCCTCAGGACTGAAGGGGCCATGTAAAGATATTGAGGTTTAGCATCATAAAGGGAGCCTATGAAAGGCAAATGGTGAAGCCTCTTTGCAGTGAGAAACTACAGTTTGTTAGAAATGTCAATACCATGAGATGACTACCAGGAACAGCAGCAGTAGTACAGTGGAGTCAACCAGACCCTATGCGGTAGAGGGCAGAACTGGTGAAGTGAACCAATTCCTCTTGTGAAGCCCAGAAGATTGAGTGTGTGTCCCAGACATTGGAGCTGTAAATTGAAGTTACATTGGATACTCGAAGATCTTCAAGATGTCAGAGCCATGGGCTATCATCTGAGGAAAGCTGCTAGCAGGTAGAGGAACTGTTCCAGGAGAAAGATATTTGCTGTAGTCAACAAAGATGAAAGGAGTTGAAGATCTGAAGAGCACTTCGACATCAGACACAGAGTTGCAGTGTTTGGAATTTGCTCAGATGGCTTTTGGTCTCTCTCTCTCTCTCTCTCTCTCTCTCGGTTTAGTATTTTGTCACTATAATGTTTTGTAATGGTAATATATATATTCTGTGATGTTTAAGATATGTGATCTGCTTTTCGATTTTGAATCCATAAAGAATTGCAATTATGTGGATGGATATCAGAAAGGACTTTAAACTTTGGACTTTTAACATTGATAAACTATGAGGACTTTGAAGCTGAACTAAATGTATTTGCATTATGCTATGTTTAGGTATGGCCCCCAAAGACTCATGCATTTGAACAAGATTATGGGGTCAGAGAGAGGAATATGGTCAGTTGGATATGCTTGGCACTATTAAGATATTTGGCCTTGTTGGAGTAGGTGTTGTCTTGCCAGACATGTGTCATTGTTGGAGTAGGTTTTGAGACCCTCCTCCTAACCAAGTTGGTACCAGTCTTTGCCTGTTTGCCATTGGATCAAGGTATAGAACTTTTGCCTCATACAGCCCCAAGCCTACCTGGATGCTGCCCTGTACCTGACTTGATGATAATGGACTGAACCTTGAACCTGTAAATCAGTCCCAATTAAATGTTGTCCTTCTTAAGAATTACTTTGGTCATGGTGTCTCCTCACAGCAATGGAAGCCCTAAGATAGTTTCTAACCAACCAGTTTTTAATAATTGATTTTATGGCCCATCCCATGAGGTAGAAAACACATATGACATTCTTAAATTGGCCAATAACCAATGATTAGATAGGTTTTGGTACTAGGTGAAAACTTAAAATTATTATTCAGCCAAAGAACTTAGTAATAAAATGACTCCTATGAAATATTGCTATACCCATAGATCAGTGCATCTTTTCAAACTTCATCAGAGTACTTTTTTGCAAGAAATAAGGAATAACACAGTGACATACAACTAGAGAGTGTACAGAGACAGCTTTTTGGAGCATTTAGTTCTAAGAAGAAAGTTTTCATCAAACCCCCTTTTTCAAGGCTCAGAGATCGAAGTGTAAGAAGAGCCAGAGGGATAGCGAGAGGCAGTGTCTTCAAAAACCAACATTCATGAGCCATGTGTGTGTTTCTTCCACACCTTCTACATTTTACACGAAGTGTTTTCCCTAAATTGTTATTGTTATAGAAGAACTTATCCTTAGGAACTGTTTGCTCATAGTAATTTAGGGAATGACTTGATTTTTCACAGACACAATAAAGACCATTTTGTGCTTTTATATGTCCTTTAATTGTTTGTCCAAACATAACTAAATTGTGAGCATTAGTGTGAGTGTTAGTGACCTCATGAATGGAGGTTATCCAAAGGTATAAGAAGTAATTCCTTAATAACTAACTAAGGGGCTTCACTCAAGGCCAACAAACAAACAAACAAACAAACAAATCCCCAATATGAGCCATTTTTTCCTGTCTACTAAGAAATGATATTTCTAAAAACCAATTACAAATCTATATCTACAGTAGTTTTACCTATTTATAAAGAGGTGCAAACTTGCTCTAATAGCCTTTTTGTATTCAACATTAGAACTTTTAAAAGCTAAAACTTCAATTAAAATTTTTCTAGCAGTTAAGTGTGTTATTTCTCTATTCATAGATGCAGATAATGTTTGTAAAAAGTCAATGAAAGATTGATTTGAACCATGGATTATCTTTGTAAATGATTCTGCTCATCCGTGTTGTTCAATCTTGTCCCAAGCATTTAAGACTTTCATTCGACATTGTTATAGGACACCAGCATTAAGGATACTGTACTCTTAATTCAGATTAGGGACCTTCACTTAGTAACTGATCCTTGATAATATCAATGCCTATAGTCCTATTTCTTTGTTCCATGATCAAGGCCTCATATAGCCACCATTTTAGCCATTGTAATTGAGGGCCAGGATCTAGAATGGCTGTCATTAAATCTTCACAATCTTTTGGAGTTATACGATTATATGTGTTCCAGTTATTAAGTGTCTGTTTGACATATAGTGAGCATAAACCATAACTCATTACTGCCACCTTAAGCTTTTTGAAATCATGTGGTAGGTTGCCATCACATGTTTGATAGTCCTGTGGGTTTCTCTCATCTCTTAATTCCTTCATCAAGGCTGGAAAGTTCATGTTCAGCTTCTTTTCTTTTATTTGATATTTTATTTATTTACATTCCAAATGTTATCCCCTTTCCAGGTTTCACCTCTGGAAACTCCCTATGCCATCTCCTCCCTGCTTCTATGAGAATGTTTCCCCACCTACCTACCCACTCCTACCTCCCTGACCTGGTATTTTACTACACTGGGGCATTGAACCTTCTCTGGACTAAGGGTCTCTCCTCCTATTGGTGTCCAACAAGGTCATCTTCTGCTACATAAGCAGCTGGACCCATGAGTCCCTCAGATCCCCCAGAGCTCCCAGGGACAAAACCACCAACCTAACAGTATACATGTTAGGTTTCTTAACAGATATAGAGTGACATGCAGTCTTGATATAAGGATATTTTTTTATTTTCTCACTTTCCTTCTTCTATCTCTATCTTAATATCTATTTCAATTTTACTTAGAATTGTTTGTAAATTTTCTCCATTTTTTATCGCTTTCTTTTTCCTACATTATTATCATCTTTTTATATTTATCTATTTTAATTATGAACCTTTATAATTTTTCTAAAGTTTGTTTCCAATTTTCATTTTCTCTTTTTCCTATTATTTTTTCCTCAGTCTGATTTATAAAACTTTGCAAAATTTTTTTTAAAGCTTATAGCAAATTTTAATTTTTTTCATTTTGTTTCATCTCTGATATATTAGTATTTCCTTCAGTTTGATGTATAAATTTTTATAATTCTTCTCTAAAGCTTTCTTCTCTGGATAGACATAGAAAGCTAAAATGTTTCCTGAGGTAAAATTGAGGATTATTAATGTAATAATAATCAGAATCAGTAATATACTTTCTCCTTCTTCTATTTCTATCTTGGAACCATTTAAAAGGCATTAGAAAGCCACCAACACCTCTGTGTTATTGTGTCTGTCATCTGTACATTTCTTATATCTTTAAATTTATCCAATTTAAATTATTTGCATAAGCATATGATTTTAATATCCAGTTTCCTTTATATTTTATTGTTTTTCAGACTCGATGCATTACTATTTCATATACCTGTGGCTTTTCATTTTGTACCTCCTGCTGCCATTAGCTTCTTCGCAGCCATTCAGCTAGCTCAGGGATCTTAACTCTGCTTTCTGCAGGCCATGGTCAGGCCTCTCCAACTTGCACTTATGCACAGATTCAGGCCTTCACCCATTCGTGCCTGACCTGGGGTACTGTTTTCCCATAGGCTGAGTAGCTCTCTATCAGTGTGCTTTCAGTCTTACTGTATTTGGAAGTCATCGCAGCTCCTATGTCCTCAGGCTTTCTGTTTGGAGATAGACTGCAACACAGCCTCTGATCACTATCTGCTGCCAGCTTTGTTCCAAGGCTGGGTCTCATCTTACAGGAGCCATGCCTCTGAAATGAACTTGGCTTTGGTTCCCCATTCTTTAACTGGGAAACCCCTTTCACCCAGGACTTCTTAGACTGTAAGCTTAGATTTAAGCCCCCACCTTCACTGTGCCATTCATTGAGTAGTGCTTTTCCTACCGTAGCCTTCCCCAGAAATAACATCTCAGAGACTCATTTGAATTTACAAACACCTTGGCCATAAGCTTTGGCTGTTCCCTGACTAGTTCACACATTAATCATCGTGTTCTTCTGTTCTAAGTTCTGCCACGTGGTTGGTTACTTCTGCCAGCCATAATGCACCTGTCCTCCTTCAAGTCTCAGGGCTAAATCCTAAGAGCTTCTCTCTATCCCAGAATTCAACCTTCATACTGCATATCTCACCGTCAATTCTAACCTTTCCTACAGGCCATAGGTTTTATATTGACAAGTGATGCATCTGTACAATACACAAGGTTTTCTTTTTTATTGGATATATTTCTTTATTTATATTAAAAATGTGATTCCCTTTCCAGTTTCCTGTCCATAAGTCCCCTATTCTCCCCCATAAGGGTGTTCCCCCACAATCCACCTGACCTTCTCCTGCAACGGGGGTACAAACTTGGAAGGACCAAGGGCTTCTCTCTTCCACTGGTGACCAACAAGGCTATCCTCTGCTACATATGCAGTTGGAGCCATTGTTCATTCCATGTATAGTTTTTAGGTAGTGGTTTAGTCCCTGGAAGCTCTGGTTGTTTGACATTATTGTTCTTATGGGGTTGCAAGCCCCTTCAGCTCTCTCAAGCCTTTCTCTAATTCCTCCAACTGGGGGGGGGGTCTAGTCTCAGTTCAGTGGTTTGCTGCAAGCCTTTCTTTTCTTTTTGTTACAAGGGCTTCTCCTTCTATTGTTGCCAGACAATGCCATCCTCTGCAACATATGCAACTGGAGCCATGGGTCCCCCCCCCATGTATATTCTTTGCTTGGTGGTTTAATCATTGGAAGCCCTCAGGACTCTGGTTGATATTGTTGTTCTTCCTATGGGGTTGCAAACCGTTTCAACTCCTTCATTCCTTTCTCTAACTCCTCCATCGAGGTCTCTGTGCTCAGTCTGATGGTCGGCTGCCAGCACCCTCATCTGTATCAGTAAGGCTCTGGCAGAGTCTCTCAGGAGACATCCATGTCAGGCTCCTATCAGCAAGCACTTCTTGGCATCAGCAATGACTGTGTTTGGTGGCTGCATATGGGATGGATTCCCAGGTGGGGCCATCTCTAGATGGCCTTTGAATGGAGAAGCATTTTTCCCACAGAGAAAAGATTAGACATGGAATTGAGATATATAAGGCTCCTGATTTTTTTTCTTTTTAAGTCAATATTGTTGACCAGGTTCTCTTGGGATTACATGCAAATTTTAAGATATTTGTGTTTGTTTTCCTAGGAACTGTTACTGAAATTGTTACAAACGTTGCTTTTAGTTGGTACATAGGTTTTCATAGCATAGTTATCCTATTTTCGTTTCTCTATGTATTAAAAGCTGACTTCAAGTTTGAATCCAGAATCCACTAGTATCCACCAAAGAGGCTTTGCATAATGGCTTGTAGAGTATCACCAGAAACTGAGTAGATGCCTAACAGTATTATTCCTTCTAATGCAGAAACAAACACCATCTTTCCACATATTTATATCTCATTTAATTACCTTTCTATATTTTGGAGTTGATACTCCATAAGATTTTCTACCTATTGCATTTTGTTTATTCCTAAATATTATGTTCTAACAACTTGTGTTATAAATTATCACTTGAATTTACTCTTCAATTGTTCATTGTTAGTATCCCAAAGAGTCATGTCTTTTTGTGTGTTGGATTTGTATTATTCAACATTAATTTATTTCTCATGTTGCTCTAAGAGATATATTTGCTTTCATGCACATATATGTTTGATTATTTGGGTTTTCAAAATATAAGATTAATCATCTGCAAGCTGAAATATCTCATTTTGATTTAGTTCTATTGATTTTCTATTCTAAGTACAGGGACTAGAGGTTGGCAGTAGTATGTTGAAAATAAAGCCCTTTCTAAATATTAAAGAAAATATTTAAAGAATTTTATCTGTTTCTGATGTCCCAGGTTTGTTTTAATTTAACCATTTTTTTTATTAACTTGAATATTTCTTATATACATTTCGAAAGTTATTCCCTTTCCAAGCTCCGGCAAACATCCCCCCCCTCCCCTTCCTTATGGGTGTTCCCTCCCACCTCCCCCCATTGCCGCCTCCCCCCAACAGTCTAGTTCACTGGGGTTCAGTATTAGCAGGACCCAGGGCTTCCTTCCACTGGTGCTCTTACTAGGATATTCATTGCTACCTATGAGGTCAGAGTCCAACGGGGTCCATTCTCAGTTCAGTGGTTTGTTGCTGACATTCTGCCTCTGTATTTGCTGTATTCTGCTGTGTCTCTCAGGAGCTACATGTACACGGTCTGCACTTCTTTTTGCTTCATCCATCTTGTCTAATTGGGTGGTTGTATATATATGGGCCACATGTGGGGCAGGCTCTGAATGGGTGTTCCTTCAGTCTCTGTTTTAATCTTTGCCTCTCTTCCCTGCCAAGGGTATTCTTTTGTTCCCTTTAAAGAAGGAGTGAAGCATTACATTTTGATCATCCGCCTTGAGTTTCATTTGTTCTAGGCATCTAGGTAATTCAGGCATTTGGGCTAATAGCCACTTATCAATGAGTGCATACCATGTATGTCTTTCTGTGATTGGGTTATTTCACCAGGATGATATTTTCCAGTTCCAACCATTTGCCTACAAATTTCATAAAGTCATTGTTTTTTGATAGCTGAGTAATATTCCATTGTGTAGATGTACCACATTTTCTGTATCCATTCCTCTGTTGAAGGGCATCTGGGTTCTTTTCCAGCTTCTGGCTATTATAAATAAGGCTACATGAAACATAGTGGAGCACGTGTCTTTTTTATATGTTGGGGCATTTTGGGTATATGCCCAAGAGAGGTATAGCTGGATTCTCAGGCAGTTTAATGTCCAATTTTCTGAGGAACCTCCAGACTGATTTCAGAATGGTTGTACCAGTCTGCAATCCCACCAACAATGGAGGAGTGTTCTTTTTCTCCACATCCTCGCCAGCATTTGCTGTCACCTGAGTTTTTGATCTTAGCCATTCTCACTGGTGTGAGGTGAAATCTCAGGGTTGTTTTGATTTGCATTTCCTGATGACTAAAGATGTTGAACATTTTTTTAGGTGTTTTTCAGCCATTCGGCATTCCTCAGCTGTGAATTTTTTGTTTAGCTCTGAACCCCATTTTTTAATAGGGTTATTTGTCCCCTGCGGTGTCTAACTTTTTGAGTTCTTTGTATATTTTGGATATAAGGCCTCTATCTGTTGTAGGATTGGTAAAGATCTTTTCCCAATCTGTTGGTTGCCATTTTGTCCTAACCACAGTGTCCTTTGCCTTACAGAAGCTTTGCAGTTTTATGAGATCCCATTTGTCGATTCTTGATCTTAGAGCATAAGCCATTGGTGTTTTGTTCAGGAAATTTTTTCCAGTGCCCATGTGTTCCAGATGCTTCCCTAGTTTTTCTTCTATTAGTTTGAGTGTGTCTGGTTTGATGTGGAGGTCCTTGATCCACTTGGACTTAAGCTTTGTACAGGGTGATAAGCATGGATCGATCTGCATTCTTCTACATGTTGACCTCCAGTTGAACCAGCACCATTTGCTGAAAATGCTATCTTTTTTCCATTGGATGGATTTGGCCTTTGTCAAAAATCAAGTGACCATAGGTGTGTGGGTTCATTTCTGGGTCTTCAATTCTGTTCCATTGGTCTATCTGTCTGTCTCTGTACCAATACCATGCAGTTTTTATCACTATTGCTCTGTAATACTGCTTGAGTTCAGGGATAGTGATTCCCCCTGAAGTCCTTTTATTGTTGAGGATAGTTTTAGCTATCCTGGTTTTTTTGTTATTCCAGATGAATTTGCAAATTGTTCTGTCTAACTCTTTGAAGAATTGGATTGGTATTTTGATGGGGATTGCATTGAATCTGTAGATCGCTTTTGGTAAATGGCCATTTTTACTATATTAATCCTGCCAATCCATGAGCATGGGAGATCTTTCCACCTTCTGAGGTCTTCTTCAATTTCTTTCTTCAGTGTCTTAAGTTCTTATTGTACAGATCTTTTACTTGCTTGGTTAAAGTCACACCGAGGTATTTTTATATTATTTGGGTCTATTATGAAGGGTGTCGTTTCCTAATTTCTTTTTCGGGCTTGTTTTCTTTTGTGTAGAGGAAGGCTACTGATTTATTTGAGTTAATTTTTATACCCAGCCACTTTGCTGAAGTTGTTTATCAGCTTTTAGTAGTTCTCTGGTGGAACTTTTGGGATCACTTAAATATACTATCATATCATCTGCAAATAGTGATATTTTGACTTCTTCTTTTTCCGATCTGTATCCCTTGACCTCCTTTTTGTTGTCTGATTGCTCTGGCTAGAACTTCAAGAACTATATTGAATAAGTAGGGAGAGAGGGCAGCCTTGTCTAGTCCCTGATTTTAGTGGGATTGCTTCAAGTTTCTCTCCATTTAGTTTAATGTTAGCCACTGGTTTGCTGTATATGGCTTTTACTATGTTTAGGTATGGGCCTTGAATTCCTATTCTTTCCAGGACTTTTATCATGAAGGGGTGTTGAATTTTGTCAAATGCTTTTCAGCATCTAATGAAATGATCATGTGGTTTTGTTCTTTCAGTTTGTTTATATAATGGATCACGTTGATGGTTTTCTCAGATATTAAACCATCCCTGCATGCCTGGGATGAAGTTTACTTGATCATGGTGGATGATTGTTTTGATGTGCTCTTGGATTCGGGTTTGCCAGAATTTTGTTGAGTATTTTTTGCCGATGTTCATAAGGGAAATTGGTCTGAAGTTCTCTTTCTTTGTTGGGTCTTTGTGTGGTTTAGGTATAAGAGTAATTGTGGTTTTCAGAAGGAATTCGTAGTGCTCCATCTGTTTCAATTTTGTGGAATAGTTTGATAATATTGGTTGAGGTCTTCTATGAAGGTCTGATAGAATTCTGCACTAAACCTGCTGGACCTGGGCTTTTTTTTGGTTGGGAGACCTTTAATGACTGCTTCTATTTCCTTAGAGTTATGGGGTTGTTTAACTGGTTTATCTGTTCCTGATTTAACTTCGGTACCTGGTATCTGTCTAGGAAATTGTCCATTTCTGCAGATTTTCAAGTTTTGTTGAATATAGGCTTTTATAGTAAGATCTGATGATTTTTTGAATTTCCTCTGAATCTGTAGTTATGTCTCCCTTTTCATTTCTGATTTTGTTAATTTGGACACACTCTGTGTCCTCTCGTTAGTCTGGCTAAGGGTTTATCTATCTTGTTGATTTTCTCAAAGAACCAACTTTTTGGTTCTGTTGATTCTTTCTATGGTCCTTTTTGTTTCTACTTGGTTGATTTCAGCTCTGAGTTTGATTATTTCCTGCCTTCTACTCCTCCTGGGTGTATTTGCTTTTTTTTTTGTTCTAGAGCTTTTTTAGGTGTGCTGTCAAGCTGCTGACATATGCTCTTTTCCTGTTTCTTTTCTGCAGGCACTCAAGCTATGAGTTTTCCTCTTAGCACAGCTTTCATTGTGTCCCATAAGTTTGGGTATGTTGTACCTTCATTTTCATTAAATTTAAAAGTTTTTAATTTCTTTCTTTATTTCTTCCTTGACCAGGTTATCATTGAGTAGAGCATTGTTCAATTTCCACGTATATGTGGGCATTCTTCCCTTATTGTTATTGAAGACCAGCTTTAGGCCGTGGTGGTCTGATAGCACGCATGGGATTATTTCTATCTTTCTGTACCTGTTGAGGCCTGTTTTTTGACCAATTATATGGTCAATTTTGGAGAAAGTACCATGAGGAGCTGAGAAGAAGGTATATCCTTTTGCTTTAGGGTAGAATGTTCTATAAATATCCGTTAAGTCCATTTGGCTCATGACTTCTCTTAGTATGTCTACGTCTCTGTTTAATTTCTGTTTCCATGATCTGTCCATTGGTGAGAGTGGGGTGTTGAAATCTCCTACTATTATTGTGTGAGGTGCAATGTGTGTTTTGAGCTTAGTAAGGTTTCTTTTACGTATGTAGGTGCCCTTGTATTTGGGGTATAGATATTTAGGATTGAGAGTTCATCTTGGTGGATTTTTCCTTTGATGAATATAAAGTGTCCTTCCTTATTTTTTTTGATGACTTTAGTTGAAATTGATTTTATTTGATATTAGAATGGCTACTCCAGCTTGCTTCTTCTGACCATTTGCTTGGAAAGTTGTTTCCCAGCCTTTCACTCTGAGGTAGTGTCTGTCTTTGTCTCTGAGGTGTGTTTCCTGTAGGCAGCAGAATGCAGGGTCCTCGCTATGTATCCAGTTTGTTAATCTATGTCTTTTTATTGGGGAGTTGAGGCCATTGATGTTGAGAGATATTAAGGAACAGTGATTATTGCTTCCTCTTATATTCATATTTGGATATGAGGTTATGTTTGTGTGCTTTTCTTCTCTTTGTTTTGTTGCCAAGACGATTAGTTTCTTGCTTCTTTTAGGGTATAGCTTGCCTCCTTATGTTGGGCTTTACCATTTATTATCCTTTGTAGTGCTGGATTTGTAGAAAGATATTGTGTAAATTTGGTTTTGTCATGGAATATCTTGGTTTCTCCATCTATGTTAATTGAGAGTTTTGCAGGATACAGTAGCCTGGGCTGGCATTTGTGTTCTCTTAGGGTCTGTATGACATCAGTCCAGGATCTTCTGGCCTTCATAGTTTCTGCATAAAAGTCTGTGTGTGATTCTGATAGGTCTGCCTTTTATATGTTACTTGACCTTTTTTCCTTACTGCTTTTTAATATTCATTTTTCTTTATTTTGTGCGCTTTGGTGTTTTGACTATTATGTGACGGAGGTGTTTCTTTTCTGGTCCAATCTATTTGGAGTTCTGTAGGCTTTTTGTATGCCTATGGGTATCTCTTTTTTAGGTTAGGGAAGTTTTCTTCTATGATTTTGTTGAAGATATTTACTGGTCCTTTGAACTGGGAGTCTTCACTCTCTTCTATACCTATTATCCTTAGGTTTGATCTTCTCATTGAGTCCTGGATTTCCTGTATGTTTTGGACCAGTAGCTTTTTCCGCTTTACATTATCTTTGACAGTTGAGTCAATGATTTCTATGGAATCTTCTGCTCCTGAGAGTCTCTCTTCCATCTCTTGTATTCTGTTGGTGAAGCTTGTATCTACAGCTCCTTGTCTCTTCTTTTGCTTTTCTATATCCAGGGTTGTTTCCATGTGTTCTTTCTTGATTTCTTCTATTTCCATTTTTAATTCCTTCAACTGTTTGATTGTGTTTTCCTGGAATTCTTTCAGGCATTTTTGCGATTCCTCTCTGTAGGCTTCTACTTGTTTATTAATGTTTTCCTGTGTTTTCTAAGGGAGTTCTTCACGTCTTTCTTGAAGTCCTCCAGCATCATGATCAAATATGATTTTGAAACTAGATCTTGCTTTTCTGGTGTGTTTGGATATTCCATGTTTGTTTTGGTGGGAGAATTGGGCTCCGATGATGCCATGTAGTCTTGGTTTCTGTTGCTTGTGTTCCTGCGCTTGCCTCTCGCCATCAGATTATCTCTAGTGTTACTTTGTTCTGCTATTTCTGACAGTGGCTAGACTGTCCTATAAGCCTGTGTGTCAGGAGTGCTGTAGACCTGTTTTCCTGTTTTCTTTCAGCCAGTTATGGGGACAGAGTGTTCTGCTTTTGTGTGTGTAGTTTTGTCCCTCTACAGGTCTTCAGCTGTTCCTGTGGGCCTGTGTCTTGAGTTCACCAGGCAGGTCACTTGCAGCAGAAAAGTTGGTCTTACCTGTGGTCCTGAGGCTCAAGTTCGCTTGCCGGGTGCTGCCCACGGGCTCTCCGCGGTGGCAGCAACCAGGAAGATCTGCTCTGCCCCTTCCGGGAGCCTCCTTGCACCAGGGTTCCAGATGGGTTTTGGTGTTTTCCTCTGGAATCAGTAATGTGTGCAGAGAGCAGTTTCTTCTGCTTTCGCAGGCGTGTCTGCCTCTCTGAAGATTTAGCTCTCCCTCCCACGGGATTTGGGTGCAGAGAACTGTTTGTCCGGTCTGTTTCCTTCAGGTTCTGGCGGTGTCTCAGGCAGGGGTCCTGCCACTCCTGGGTCCTCCCCCACAGGAACCCAGAGGCCTTATACAGTTTCCTCTTGGGCCAGGGATGTGGGCAGGGGTGGGCAGTGTTGGTGGTCTCTTCCGCTCTGCAGCCTCAGGAGTGGTCACCTGACCAGTCGGTGAGGTCTCTCTTCCACGGGTTCTGGGAGCAGAGAGCTGCTGCAGGCCGGGATCCGCGGGTCTAATTTAACCATTTTTATACAATATATTTTAATCATGTTTCATTCACCCTCAACTCCACCTACCCATCCAACTTCATTCATTCTCATTCACATTCTCATCTCTCTCTCTCTCTATAAAGTATAAAAAAAACAAATAGATGTGTTATTCAATAGGGTGAAATAGGAGATCATGATCAAAGTCAGCTTGGCTACAGGTTGAGTTCAATGCTAACCAGAACAATTAATGATACCTTTATCTTCAGTTAAAATTGAAAATAGTCTGGCATGATAGCTTAGTGGTAGAATGCTCAAGGCCAGAAGAAGAAGAAGAAGAAGAAGAAGAAGAAGAAGAAGAAGAAGAAGAAGAAGAAGAAGAAGAAGAAGAAGAAGAAGAAGAAGAAGAACAAAAAGAAGAAGAAGAAGAAGAAGAAGAAGAAGAAGAAGAAGAAGAAGAAGAAGAAGAAGAAGAAGAAGAAGAAGAAGAAGAACAAAAAAGAAGAAGAAGAAGAACAAAAGAAGAAGAAGAAGAACAAAAGAAGAAGAAGAACAAAAGAAGAAGAAGAAGAAGAAGAACAACAACAACAACAACAACAACAACAACAACAACAATGCTTTAAACTAAAAAATAAAATTAGGAGGTGGTGGGTAAGTACCCTCATAGAAGCAGAGGAATGGGGGAGAGGAAAAGGAATTTAATTTGGAAGGGGGAAAGGTTTTATATGTAAATAAATAAAATAAGCAATAAAATAAAATATATATTAAAAACTGATATAGTTAAGGTTTTTTTTTCTGGTGCAATAAAATACTATGATCAAAATCAACTTTGGAAGGAAAGGGTTTTTTTTCATCTGCTTGAAGTGCATCATTCAGGGAAGTCAGGTAGAAACTCAGTGAATTCCTGAAGGTAGAAACTGCTACAAAGGCTCTGGAGGGGAGCTTCTTATTGGCTTTCTCATCTACTTAGTGCCCAGGACCACTAGTCAGTGGTTGTGTGGCCCACAGTGAGCTGGAGCTTCCCACATCAATTATCAGTCAAGAAAATATACCATAGATTTGTAGACAGATAAATCTGGTGGGATCATTGCCTCAGCTGAGCTTTACGTTCCTAAAATGCCTCTAGATGTGTCAATTTGACTTGAAGACAAGGCTATAAAAGAAAATTTACCAACAATTCACATTCTTATTGCTTTTAAATAGTTAACCTAGGATAGTATGGCTACAAATAGTAAGTTTAAATACAGATATTTCATTTGTTTTGTGTACAGATAACCATTATTTTAAAAGCATACATTGTAATCAAAACATTTAGAATCCTAGTCTCTATCCTTGGGAGATACTCTGAGGAAATTATGGATCAATGTGTTGTCTGACCCTTTTTTATACAATTTTCATTTTTTTTAAGTCAAAAAAATGCTTTTAGGTGTTCCCTCTAAGTGGGCTTATCCTGCGTAATGTTATTTAATGGCTTGTTTTTGAAAGCTTCAACTATTTATTGCTAATGTCCTTATTTTCTAGTCCTCTGTATTTAAGGTCATAGTATGCCTTGCAAAGTAAAATTAAAAGCAGTAAATTATAATAATCACATATTTCTGTAAGCATGATGTTCTTTCTGATGTGTTTCTTCTAAATGGGAAGCGTTAGCTTTGCTATTTGTGAGGAGTCATGGCAACTGATGTACACTACCAATATCCCACTATTTAGTTTTGAAAAACAACTGGAGTTTTCTACTAGAATATAGTAGTATAATTCTGTTTGATTGGTCAAGGTGAGACTACTCAGACTTTCTATGCAAGAACAAAATTTACCAACATCATATCCATAAACAAAATTCATTAAAGGGAAGAGCCACAGTGGGGAAAATGCATAAATAATATTGATTGAAAAAGTTATTTTGTTTATGAGACTAACTGAATATGAATATTAATTTGAAACAAGAATTGTTCTTTTTGTTTTCTTTTTTTTTCTTTTAGCTTTTCAGAGTCTTTCTTTCCAAACACATTTCTTAGTGCCTCAGTGAAGGAGTTATTCCTAATAATACATGTGAGGATGCAGTCACAAGTTCAGATTTCTTTTTACTTATTCACTTTACATCCTTCTCACTCACCCCCTCCAACAACCTTTACCCCTTCTCTTCTCCTCTGAGTGGGTGGAGGCCCCTGGGTACCTCCCTATCCTAGCACTTTAAGTCTCTGAAAGGCAAGGCACATCCTTTCCTACTGAGGCCAGAAAGACAGCCTAGCTAGAAGAGCATATTCCATGGACAAGCAACAGCTTTCAGGACAGCCCTTGTTCCAGTTGTTCAGGACCCACATGAAGACTAAGCTGCACATCTGCTTCATATGTGCAGAGAGGCCTAGGTCCAGCCTGTGGTTCATCCTCTGAAAGACCTAAGGGTCAAGGTTAGTTGACTTTGTTAGTCTTCCTGTGGAGTTCCTATCTCTTTCATGACTGCAATCTTTCCTCCTGTTCTTCCATTAAGAGTCTCCAAGCTCCATCCACTGTTTGCCTATGGGTTTCTGTATCTGTCTGAGTCAGCTGTTGGGTAGAGCTTCTCAGAGGACACCCATTTGTATGGTTCAGGATCCGCAGGCCTGATGAAGGTGGGAGGAAAGGTGGTGGGAGAATGGAGGTCCAGATGTTATAGCAGGCTGATTAGCAGAATTATTTCTTAAAGTCTGCTCTCACTTCATTAGCAAAAGCAAATAAATATTTCCACAATATAGGCACAACTCATTACACAGTCATGATCATATCAAGATGTTGTAGGAGCTGACATGTGAATATTACTAATTTATTAACAGAGTTATAAAGTGAGAATATATTTATAACAAGATATCTAGAAAGACAGTGAACATATGAAAAATAAATAATTTTAAAATTCATCTAGAGTTGAAAGTAGAAATGATCAATCCTTCTGGTGAGCTATTTAAGTTAAAAGGAATATTAACTTTGGCTAAATAGGGTTAAATTTACATGTAGATTAATAATAGTAAGGTAGATATGCCTTTAAGTTATGAAAATAATTTTAATCTACAAAAATATCTTTAATTGTCAAACAGAAGAAAAATACATATGACATCTTTCATTTTTAGAAATGAAATACTCATTTTCTATACATTAGTAAAATTATTCGACCATTGTTTACTTTTTTCTTTAAAGTCTTCTTTTAAGCAGATAACATATATTTCTAGTTTACTCATTTACAGATGTACTTAATTCATCTTCTACTTAATTCATCTTTGTACATGCTCATTTTATATTTGCACATGAATATTTTAGTAAAAATGAAAACTATTTATTGTTGACTGGAAGATTTGCCATTTAGGCACTGACCTGCATAGACTACTATTTATGGGGTCTAATATTATTTCTATAAGACTCATCAATACAAATGTTAAATGTATCCTCTTAGTTGAGATATATACTGTGGATTGCTGTAGCAGGACATAGCATGGATTGATTCTTTAATAGCTACATGCTATAATATGTATTTTACTTTTTCAGTGGGATTATTTTACATTCTATTTATAATATAGACATAAAACAATTCCTGAGTTCATAGGACAAGAATAAAATATGTACAAATTTACAATATTTAACTTTAACAAATGTTACTTATAAGAAATTTTCAAGAATATAAAATGCAGCCCTCAGGTAGGATTACAGAATTTTTTTTAATTGTACAACTATCAATTCTCCATTGAAAATCTTGGCTCATGTTATTCTTTCAAGATATTCTAAAGTCTATAGTATTAATATTTATATGATTTGATATTTAGTGATATTTAGCATAATTTATAATCTTCTGAATAGAATTGTTTCAAGTTCATTAATACAAAAATTTTAATAAAGCTGTTTTCTCATGTTAAGTTTTCAGAAGAGACCATGGAAACTGAGCAAAAGTTAATAGGCTATTATAAAATGTCTGTGTAGGAAGTAGCTTACATATCTGTGAGACATTTAAGGAAACAAGATAAATTTGTTTTACTACATATATAAAGTAAGCATGCTGTGATTATTGGAAGGATTTACATGCAACAACTACATAGATTTTTGTAGAATTTAGAAGAAAAACCCTTATGTCAATCCATTAAAAACCAACTGAAGAATTTCTGTTCTCCAAATTATGGATACAAGTTAATTTTCAAGATAAAAGTCCCATATCGTAAAGAATACCAGACTTGACATCAAAGAGAAATATTAGTTCTGTATCAACAATTCTATAAAAAGTTGTTTCTATTACTCTTACTTTCATAAACATAGAAAATCCAATTTAAAACTTAATTTTTCTTATTAAAAATGTACTTATTCACTTTACATTCCAATATCAGCCCCCCTTTTCTCCCAGTATCACCTTATGCAGATCTTCCCTCATTGCAACCTCTCCTCCTTTGAAAAGGAGAGCTCCCCTCTGGATATTAGCCCCCCACTACTCCCTCCCTGCACACACTGCACCTCAGGTTGCTGCATAACTAAGCATATTTTTTCTCACTGAGGCCAGACAAGGCAGACCATTTAGGGGACCAAGATCCACAGGCAGGTAGGTAACAAACTCAGGGACAGCTTCTGCTCTAGGTGGTGGAGGATCTTCATTAAGACCAAGATATGCTACGTAAGGGCAGGTGGCTTATGTCCAGCCATGTTTGTTCTCTGGTTTGTGATTTAAGCTCTGGTAACACCGCGGGGTCCAGTGTAGTTGACATTTTTGGTCTTCCTATGGAGTCTCTGTCCTGGTCAGGTTCTTTAATCCTTCCCCAATTCTTCCATAAGATACAGAGAGCTCCATCTAATGTTTGGGTGTGGATCTTTGTATTTCTCCTCATTTGCTACTGGGTGGAGCTCCTCTCAAAGGATAGTTCCTGTTTGCAAGCTTTACAGAGTATCACTAATGGTTCTTGCTCATAGGGTGGGTCTCATTTTGGGGCACTCATTGCTTGGCTATTCCCTCTGTCTTCGCTCTATCTTTGCCCCTGTACTTCTTATAGGCAGGACACATTTTTGAGTCGAAGGTTTTGTGGGTGAGTAGCTGTCATTATTCCTCCATTGCGAGAGTTCTTTCTGGCTACAGAAAGTAGCCACTTCAGGATCCATATCCCCAACTGCCAGGAGTATAAGCTAACATATACCTGTGGATCTTCACCCATCCCAGGTCTTTGGCACAGCTTAGAGATTTGTTCCCCTGGCATTATCGATTTCCCTCCTCTCTCCCCTGCTCTTCCTACACTCCTACATCTGATGAGCCCCCATACTGCTCCCCTTCCCAATCCCTCTCCTATTCATTTCATTCCAAAGACTATATGTATTTTGTTTCCCCTTCTGAGAATTGTTCAACCATCTTCCCTTGGGCACTCATTGTTTTTTGTAATCTTTGAGTCTGTGGATTGTTATCCTGTACTTTTTGGCAAATATCTACATATCAGTGAATACATACCATGTATGTGATTTTGGGCCTGGGATACCTCACTAAGGATAATATTTTTCTAGTTCCATCTATTTGTCTGCAAATTGCATAATGTCCTTGTTTTTAATGGATGAGTAGTTTTCCAATGTATAAACAATCCACATTTCTTTATCCATTCTTCAGTTCAGGGACATCTGGGTTGTTTCCAGTTTCTAGTTATTATGAATAAACCTGGTATGAACATAGAGCAAGTGTCTCTGTGGTTTGGTGGAACATCTTTTGGGTATATACCCAAGAGTGATATAGGGGAGTTTTGGGGTGGAACTATTCCCAGTTTTCTGTGAAACACCTAGATTGATTTCCAAAGTAGTTATACAAGTTTGTATTCCCATCAAGCGTGGAGGGGTATTGCCAGGATGTGCTACACTTGAGCTTTGATCTTAGCCATTCTGACAGGTGTAAGATGGAGTCTCAGAGTTACTTTGGTTTGCACATCCCTGATGACTAAGGACTTTGAACATCTCTTTAGGTGCTTCTCAGCCATTCAAGATTCCTTCATTGAGAATTCTCTGTTTAGCTCTGAACCCATTTTTTTTAATTTTACTTTTATTGGATATTTTATATATTTACATTTCAAATGTTATCCTCTTTCCCCCTCTCTCATCTGCATTTCCCCTCCCCCTGCTTCTACGAAGATGCTCCCATTCCCACCTCAATGCTCCGACATTCCCCTACATGGGGGAAATGAGCCTTCAGAGGACCAAGGGCTTCTCCTCCTATTGATGCCAGACAATGCCATCCTCTGCTACATATATGGCTGTAGCCAGGGGTCCATCCATGTGTACTCATTGGTTGGTGCAGCTATCAGACTGTACTCAAGTTTTTAATTGTGTCATTTGGGTTGTCAGTATCTAACTTCTTGAGGTCTTCATATATTTTTGATATTACTTAACCATGGTTGATGATGTCTTTCCTGTATTCTTGGATTCGGTTTGCTAGTATTTCTTTTTTGATTCTTTTCTTTTCTTTTTATTTTTTGTGTATGTTTGTATCAATGTTCATGAGGGTAGTTTGTCTGAAGTTCCTTTTCTTTGTTGAGTTTTTTGTTGTTTAGATGTCAGAGTAATTATGGCCACATAGTTGGAGTTTGACAATGTTCTTTTTGGTTCTATTTTGTGGAATAGCTTGAGGAATAATGGTATTAGATCTTTAAAAGATTGGTAGAATTCTGTACCAACTTAATTTGGCCCGGGGCATTTGTTTGTTTTAAGCTATTTTTCAAAGATAGGGTTTCTCTGTATAGCACTGGCTGTACTGGAATCTATAGACCAGGCCAGACATGAACACAGAGATCCAGTTGCCTTTGCCTCCTCAATGCTGAGACTAGCAGAGTATGCCATCCCTGCCCACCCTTGTGCTTTTTTTGGTTGCGAGAATTTTAATGACTACTTCTATTTCCTAGAGTTTATAGAACTATTCAGATAGTTTATGTGACCTTGATTTTGCTTTGGTAATTGGTATTTGTCTAGAAAATCATCCATTTCATTTAGATTTTCCAATTTTGTGGAGTAGAGGCTTTGAAGTAAGATCTAATGATTCTTTGAATTTCCTCATTTTCTATTGTTATGTCTCCCTTTTCATTTATGATTTTGTTAATTTGGGTACTGTCTCTCTGGTTTTCTAATTTGTTGATTTTCTCAATGAACCAACTCTTTGTTTTGTTGATTCTTTTACTGTTTTTTTCTAGTTGATTTCAGCCATGAGTTTGGTAATTTACTGCCATCTACTCCTCCTGGGTGTGTTTGCTTCTTTTTTGTTTCTAGAGCCTTTGTGTGTACCTTTAATTCATATGTATAAGAATTCTCATATTTCTTTATTTAATCCTATGAACTTTCTTGTTAGCAATTCTTTTAAAGTATCCCATAAATTAGGTCTGCTGTGACCATGTTTTCTTAAATTCTAGAAAGTTTTTCATTTATTTCTTTATTTCTTTTCTGATCCAGTGATCATTTAATAGAGAATTAGTCAGTTTCCATGAGTATACGCTCTTTCTGTTATTGCTTAAGTCCAGCTTTAGTCCATGATGATCTGATAGGATGCCTGAAGTTATTTCAATCTTTTTGTATCTGTTGAGGTTTGCTCACTATATGGTCAATTTTGGAGAAGGTTCTGTGAGGTACTAAGAAGGTGTATTCTTTTATGCTCAGGTGAAATGTTATATAGACACATGTTAGGTTCATTTGAATCATAATGTCTGTAAGTTTCCTTATTTCTCTGTTTAGTTTCTGTCTCCATGTCCTGTCCATTGGAAAGAGTGGAGTGTTGAAGTCTCTGAGTATTAATGTGTGGGGTTTGATGTGTAATTAAAGCTTCAGTAATGTTTCTTTTATGAGTGTAAAATGGCCTTAGACCCAGAGTAAACTCTGTCTTATAATTTGGTATTTGGGACTTAAAAGTACTTCATTGATTTCCACCCCTCCACCTACAATATGAAACTTTGCTCATTTCTTTCTCATACATCAATTCTTTGGCGATTGATGTTATAATATATAACTAATATAAATATAAAAATACAAATAATACATACAATTATAGTTATATTTCATACATAAATGGAAAAATAAAGAGTTCTGTGACATTTTCAGATATATATCATTTTGCTATAATCTGTCACTCAATACACATTTTTATAATTTTTACTTTTTTATTGGTTTTTTATTGATTGGGGTCTTCAAATATATATACATGCATACATGTAGTGTGTTTTCATCAAATCTAACTCATATATATTAAATCTAATTCTTCCCCTATCTCCATCACCACAATGTCACATCCTAATTCTAGGCCTTCTTTTCTTTTATTAACCCATAGAGTCTATATAGTATTGACACTATGTGCATGTGTGTAGGGCAGTGTTCTGGAGCCTGAATAACCTTTCAGGGGTCTACTTCCTGAAGCAAAGTGACTTCTGTTTTCTAAAAGTCACAGACCGCTAATAGCTAACACTCTCCTCCTCCTGACTCATCCCTGGATGGGATTTGTCTTGAGCTTGTGTAGGCATTATTCATGCCATCACAGCTAGTGCCTGTTTATATAGACAACTACCCAGTGATGACTAGAAAACAGCTTCAGTGTAGTCATGCCCTGATTTTGGCTCTTCTTTTTATGATGCCTAAGCCTATGGAAGAGGGAAGAGTGTTATGGAAGTCACCTTTAGGAATAAGCACAATAAAATTTCTCAATCTCTGAGTCTTTGTGTTAATCACTAAAATTAAATTGTGTTAGTTTACTAAATTTAGATTTTCTGATGAGTTTGGAAGGCAGCAATATATAAGAATATGAATAGTTAATATAGTAATTAGGTATAGAGAGCTGAATGTAGTAATACATAAATAAATAGGTAGAGTTTAATACCACATAAATTTAGAATAATAAGAATGGTATGTTTTACACTACGGCTTACAACTTATCCTTCAACAGATTTTTTTTTATCTTTATTAACTTGAGTATTTCTTATTTAATTTCGATTGTTATTCCCCTTCCCGGTTTCGGGGCCAACATCCCCCTAACCCCTCCCCTTCCCCTTCAATATGGGTGTTCCCCTCCCCATCCTCTCCCCATTACCACCCTCCCCCCAACAATCCCCTACACTGGAGGTTCAGTCTTGGCAGGACCACGGGCTTCCCCTCCACTGCTGCTCTTGCTAGGCTATTCATTGCTCCTATGAGGAGCCCAGGGTCAGTCCATGTATAGTCTTTGGGTAGTGGCTTAGTCCCTGGAAGCTCTGGTTGCTTGGCATTGTTGTTCATATGGGGTTGCGAGCCCCTTCAAGCTCTTCCAGTTCTTTCTCTGATTCCTTCAACGGGTGTCCTATTCTCAATTCAGTGGTTTGCTGCTGGCATTCGCCTATGTATTTGCTATATTCTGGCTGTGTCTCTCAGAGAGATCTACATCAGGTTCCTGTCGGCCTGCACTTCTTTGCTTCATCCATCATATCTAGTTTGGTGGCTGTATATGTATGGGCCACATGTGGGCAGGCTCTGAATGGGTGTTCCTTCAACAGATTCTTAATCCTGTTAACAGTGCAGGCATGAGATCCATCTTGAATAGTAAACTATAAAGCCAGTTAGAAAGTGCTTGGTATTTCTTCAGGATCAGCACACAGAAACTATGGTCCAGAGGGGCACTAAGCTCAGAGCACTCCAAACTGCTAGGAGAACTTTGCAATGTGTAAGAATCTTCCATGTGGTACCTATTATAGGATTCATGAATGGGTAATATGTCATACTTGGCATGATGAGAAGTTGGAAGAGGCTGTTCGTGAAGGTGCATTGAGTATTGACATTAGTTCTTCTTTGAAGGTCACTTAGAAATATTAGTTCTTTTTTAAAGATCATGCAGAATTCTATACCAAATACATATGGCCATAGGCATTCACTTTATTTAGAAAATTTGAGATAACTCTATTTTATTAGTTTTTATGTCTATTTAAATTATTTACTTTATTTTGATTTAACATTGGTAGAATATATATGTATATATAATATATTTCTCTTAGATTTTACAACACACACAGACACACAGACACACACACACACACAGACACACACACACACACACATATATATAGTCTCTGAATTTTCTCAATGTCTATTTTAATATCTCCATGTTCATCTCTCATTATTGCTTGTTTTTTTTTTTTTTTTTTTTTTTTTTTTTGTTTTTTTTTTTTTTTTTTTTTTTTTTTTTTTTTTCGGAGCTGGGGACCGAACCCAGGGCCTTGCGCTTGCTAGGCAAGCACTCTACCACTGAGCTAAATCCCCAACCCCTCATTATCTCTTGTTTAGCCCACTAGTTTAGCCCAGCACATGCCTTTAAAACCAGTATCCAGAATTCAGGAGGCACAGGCAGATATATCTCTAAGTTTGAGTCCAGAGTTAATATACGAATTTAGTTTAATTCAGCTCATAAAGTGTGTTTCTAGGCAATGTCAGGACTACACAGAGAAACCTTGTCTCAAAACAAAATAAACACCCATCCAAAAAAACTTATTTCTGTTTTTGATTAAGTAGCTTGGTGTTCTTGATAGAATCATACAAGAGGGAGCAGTAGCTTTTCGATGACTCTTTTTTGCCTGCTTCTGAGACCTTTTCTCCTCTAGTGGATTGCCTTTTCTAGCCTTGATATGATGTATGTGTCTGGTCTTATTGGATCTTGTTATGCTGTGTTTACTTGAAATCCCTGGAAAGCTTGCTTGTACCTGAGGGAAGGCAGAAGTGGAGTTGATCTGGGAGAGAGTGGTAGTAGGAATCAAAGACTGGGTGGAAGGAATGATGGAAAAAACTACAGTAGGGTATAGTATATGAGAAAAGAATAAAAAATAAATTCTTTTTTTCTTTTTGGGGGTAATTTGGTCAAATAGTTCTCAACCTTCTTAATCCTGTCAGAAGAAGAAACTTTTCACCTCACTGATTCTTGGTATTGATTTCTTTTTTTTTTCTATTTACTTATTTTCATCCCTCACTTTTATTATCTCTTTCTGCTAATAACTTTTGCTTATTTTCCCCACTGCCTCCAAGTGAATCATCATGTTATTTATTTGAGAATCCTCAAACTTTTCTGTGTGGACACATTTCTATGAACTTTCCTTAGTACTGTGTTTATTGTGTCCCACACATTTAGAGATGAGCTGTTTTCATTTTCATTCAAGCTTTGGAAATTGTAATTTTTTTTCTTGATTTCTTCCATGACTCATTGATATTTCAGTAGCATGGTTCAATTTCCATGAGTTTATGCATTTTCTGAAGTTTCTATTGCTGTTCATGTTTAGTTTTATTTCATTATTATCCGAGAGAATTTGGTGTGATATCCCTATTTTTTTAAGTTTGGTGAGGCTTGCTTGAACACCATGTTAATGTGGTTGATTTAAGACAAATTCAAAGGCTATTAGAAGAATGTGGACTCTTTACTCTTTGGGTTAAATGTTCTGCAGATGTCTATTAGGTCTATTTGTTTTTAATATCATTTAACATTTTTTTTCTATCCAATAATGTTGAATTGATGACAGTGGGATATTGATGTAACTCACTATCATTATGTTAGTGTTAGTCTGTGAATTTAGATTTAATTTTATTTATTTTATGAAATTTAGTGCACTTGTAACTGGTATTTATATATTTAGCATTGTAATATCCCTGTAGTGGATTTTGTTCTTAATGAGTAACTATCCTAATTACTTCATAATTTTGCATTGATATCTACTTTGTCAGATATGATAATGGCCATGTCTGATTTTTTTTAATTTTCATTTTCTTGGAATACTTTTGTCTATCATTTTACCTGAAGACAGCGTCTAGTGTGGATAGTGATGTATGTTATTTAGAACCCCTATGGATCAGGAAAGGGAAGGATTGAAGGAATGTGAAGGAGATGGCAATCCCATAAGAAGAACAATGGCATCAACTAGGGCAGACCCATGGTAGCTCCCAGTAACTAGGCCAATAAACAAAGAGCATACATGGGTTGGCACATGGCCCCTGGCACATATGTAGAAGAGGTCTCCCTGTATGGCCTTAGCTGGAGAGAACGTGAATAATCCTGTAGAGACTTGGTGCCCCAGGGAAAGGAGATGTAAAGGTGGTGGTAAGGTGAGTGTGGTGAGGTGGGTGAGGGGGCTGAATGTATGGGTAGGGGAGCATCCTTTCTCAGAGGAGGGGGATGGAGTGAAGAACTATTAGGCGGGACCAAGTAGGGGGAAATATTTGGAATGTAAATAAATAAAACAATTTAAAAAATTATGAACAGGCTAGTTTGTATAAACAGAGCATGAATTCATATAAAATTATGTAGTTAAACTTACACAGACTCTTTAAATTCTGTTCATGTAAAACTGGTAGATAAGTAATGCAATTTTATTGTTTTATATATTGATCAAGAAAATATGAAAATATATCCTTTACCATTATACAGGTAAATGCTAATTTATTTGTATTAATTAACACATTGTCTAAAGAAAGATTTCATATTTATCTTTAATAATATTTTCTTAAAGTCAGATGAAAAGATTTATAATTAAAGCAGATTCACAAATACAGATGTTGGTCTTCACAGCTTGTGAGAGTTCACTTGTCAAAACTTTATTACTATGCAGTGTCATAGTTTGTTTGGTTCCCTCTTTAATGATGCATGTAAAATGTATTTAGAGCATAAGCTGCTTTAATTATTTTTTCCTGAGGCATCATACTCTATACTATTGAAAAAAACTGTCAAAGATTGCTAATGTTTTATGGTTGACAAAAAGAAGTGCCAAAGAATAGAATTAAAACAAATGTATCTGACTTGCAGAGAGAATAGTGTGAAGGAAATTTTCATCACGGTTTTTGAGTACACAATGTGAGAAGCTCACAAACAAAGGTGAAATATTCCCCTACTATTTTAAGAAAGCTTGTTGAACAAGTCTTTTTGCTTAGAAAACATATTAGTTTCTGTATAATTACACATTTTAAGGAATTTAGAAAATGAGAAATTATGTGGTACTTATGTGTCTTTAAGGCAGAATTCCCATACAGTTTTTTTAGGGTTTCATTATTTATTTACTTCTAACTGAATTCATTTCATTCTAATGGTGACAACTTAAGAAAATGAAAAAGAGAAATCATTTTATGTGGCTCAAAAGCAGATAATATAACCACTAAACCCAAATACCATTTTCCTCCACATTTAGACATGACATATGATATACATGATTTATTGACATTAAATAGACCAATAGTCAACCATACGCAGGTAGCAGGTAGGAAACATTGTAACAGCAATGAAAAGATAAGTGAAAGAGAATGATGAAAGTTGTTTCTTTATTAAAAGAGGGCACAACAAATTATGACACATTTAAATTTGCTTGGGACCTACTGGGAACACATATTGGCAGAAAATACAAGTAGAGACTAACTTCATACCACTTACATAATAACTACACATTAATTAAATACATTATTATAAATATTTAAAATATTTAGTAATAAAGTATTAAGGGTTACAATAAATTATATTTGAATATTTCAGAAGATGAGGTTTTTTTTTCTTCCTAGTGTTAAGAATTGTTTTAACACAGAGGTCTTTACCACTGAGCTAGTAGATCTTTAATCCTGTGTACCTGAATCTATTCTTAAACATAAAATTTGCTTCCAAGTTCTGGGAATCTGGACATATACCAGTATATAGAAGAATGTCTGCAGTAAGACAAATATTCACAACAATATAAATGAAAAAATTATTTCATAAATATTTCCATGTGGCAAAACACTGCACTATTCTCCACTAAATAAAGGATAATTGCTCATAGAATGATGACAGCCTGCAAAAGCATCTCACTGTAACTATCTATTGCAATACAAAAAGAAAAATATGTACAATATATCATGAATTAAAGAATTGCATGGAGACTGGTACAACCATTCTGGAAATCAGTCTGGAGGTTCCTCAGAAAATTGGACATTGAACTACCTGAGGACCCACCTATACCTCTCTTGGGCATATACCCAAAAAATGCCCCAACATATAACAAAGACGCATGCTCCACTGTGTTCATAGTAGCCTTATTTATAATAGCCAGAAGCCAGAAAGAACCCAGATGCCCTTCAACAGAGGAATGGATACAGAAAATGTGGTACATCTACACAATGGAATATTACTCAGCTATCAAAAACAATGACTTTATGAAATTCATAGGCAAATGGTTGGAACTGGAAAATATCTTCCTGAGTGAGGTACCCAATCATAGAAAAGCAAACATGGTATGCACTCATTGATAAGTGGCTATTAGCCCAAATGCTTGAATTACCCTTGATGCACAGAACAAATGAAACTCAAGACGGATGATCAAAATGTGAAGGCTTCACTCCTTCTTTAAAAGGGGAACAAGAATACCCTTGGCAGGGAATAGGGAGGCAAAGATTAAAACAGAGGCAGATGAAACACCCATTCAGAGCCTGCCCCACACATGGCCCATACATATACAGCCACCCAATTAGACAAGATGGATGAAGCAAATAAGTGCAGGCCGACAGGAACCGGATGTAGATCGCTCCTGAGAGACACAGCCAGAATACAGCAAATACAGAGGCGAATGCCAGCAGCAAACCACTGAACGGAGAATAGGACCCCTGTTGAAGGAATCAGAGAAAGGACTGGAAGAGCTTGAAGGGGCTCGAGACCCCATATGAACAACAATGCCAACAAATCAGAGCTTCCAGGGAATAACCATTACCCAAAGACTATACATGGACTGACCCTGACTCTAATCATAGGTAGCAATGAATAGCCTAGTAAGAGCACCAGTGGAAGGGGAAGCCCTTGGTCCTGCCAAGGCTGGACCCCAGTGAACGGGAATCTTGGGGGAGGGCGATAAAGGGGAGGATAGGGAGGGGCACACCAATGTAGAAGGGGAGGGGGAGGGAGAGGGGGATGTTGGTCCCGAAACCGGGAAAGGGAATAACATTCGAAATGTAAATAAGAAATACTCAAGTTAATAAGGAAAAAACAAACAAACAAACAAAAAAACCAATTGCATGGAAAATGGGGGAAAATGTATAACAAATTAATTTATAGGGAATGAAAGTGGTAAATGTATAATTATGTTAAATAGCTCTAATATTAAGCAAGAAAAAATAAAACAAAATTATAATACCATTTACACATTGTGAAAATGTCAGCTTATTGACAAAGATGTCAAATTATTGACATAAAGGATGGATTAAAGCAAAACTGAATGGATTTAAATAATGGCTCCTACACTGGATAACTGAAAGACCTTGAGCCACTTGCCAAAGTCTATAACTTTTTAATCCCTTCATGTATAAAAGAAAAGATATTTCTCATATTACAAATTCATTTTGTATGTAGACAGATTTAGATATACATTATGTCATGTGTTAAAGATTCTGTTTGCTAGTACAATTATTCACAAGGTTAATAGGATGTTTCTCAATATCTTTTGAAAGTAAATTGATACATTTTGTTTTAAATTTTCATCTTTTTTAGATCTATTAGTGCCACATTCCAGAATATATCTGAAGTAAAAATGACCTCTCAGAATGTCACTTGAATATAGGATTAATTTTTTTTTATTTTGTCAGTAGACTGGGAGTTGTATGAGAGCTTGGGCTACATAAAGAAATTGTGTCTCCAAATGAATTTGCAAATTGCTCTTTCTATCTCTATAAAGAATTTAGTAGGAATTTTGATGGGGATTGCATTGAATGTGCAGATTTCTTTTGGTAAAATGGCCATCTTTACTATATTAATCCCACCAATCCATGAGCATGGAAGATCTTTCCATCTTCTGAGATCTTCCTCAATTGCTTTCTTCAGAGACTTGAAGTTCTTGTCATACAGATCTTTCACTTCCTTGGTTAAAGTCACACCAAGATATTTTATATTATTTGAGACTATTGTGAAGGGTGTCCTTTCCGTAATTTCTTTCTTAGCCTGTTTACCCTTTGACTAGAGGAAGGCTACTGATTTGTTTGAGTTTAATTTTATAGTTGTTTATCAGGTTAAGTAGTTCTCTGGTGGAACTTTTGGGGTCACTTAAGTACACTATCATATCATCTGCAAATAGTGATATTTTGATTTCTTCCCTTCCAATTCGTATCCCTTTGACCTCCTTTCACTGTCTGATTGCTCTGGCTAGGACTTGGAGAACTATATTGAATAAATAGGGAGAGAATGGGCAGCCTTGTCTAGTCCCTGATTTTAGTGGGATTCCAGTTTCTCTCCATTTAGTTTGATGTTAGCTACTGGTTTGCTGTATATTGCTTTTACTATGTTTAGATATGGGCCTTGAATTCCTGATTTTTCCAGGACTTTTATCATGAAGGGGTGTTGAATTTTGTCAAATGCTTTCTCAGCATCTAATGAAGTGATCTTGTGTTTCTTATCTTTGAAGTTGTTTATATAGTGGATTACATTGATTGATATTCTTTCTTTTTTTTGATTTTATTTTTTTATTTTTATTTTTATTAACTTGAGTATTTCTTATATACATTTCGAGTGTTATTCCCTTTCGGTTTCGGGCAAACATCCCCCCCTCCCCCCCCCTTCCTTATGGGTGTTCCCTCCCACCCCTCCCCATTGCCGCCCCTCCCCCAACAGTCTAGTTCACTGGGGTTCAGTCTTAGCAGGACCCAGGGCTTCCCTTCCACTGGTGCTCTTACTAGGATATTCATTGATTGATTTTCATATATTAAACTATCCCTGCATCCCTGGGATGAAGCCTACTTGAGCTTGATGAATGATCATTTTGATGTGTTCTTGGATTCAGTTTGCAAGAAATTTATTGGGTATTTTTGTGTCAATATTCATAAGGGAAATTGGTCTGAAGTTCTCTTTCTTTGTTGTGTCTTTTTGTGTGGTTTCGGTATAAGAGTAATTGTGGCTTCATAGAAGGAATTTGGTAGTGCTCCGTCTGTTTCAATTTTGTGGAATATTTTGGATAGTATTGGTATGAGGTTTTCTATGAAGTTCTGATAGAATTCTGCACTGAACCTATCTGGACCTGGGCTGTTTTAGGTTGGGAGACTTTTAATAACTGCTTCTACTTCTTTATGAGTTATATGGTTGTTTAGATGGGTTATTTGTTCTTGATTTAACTTTGGTACCTGGTATTTGTCTAGAAAATTATCCATTTCCTCCAGATTTTCAAGTTTTGTTCAATGTAGGCTTTTGTAGTAGGATCTGATAATTTTTTGAATTTCTTCAGATTCTGTTGTTATGTTTCGCTTTTCATTTCTGATTTTGTTAATTTGGTACACTCTCTGTGACCTCTGGCTAGTCTGGCTAAAGGTTTATCTAGCTTGTTGATTTTCTTAAAGAACCAGCTCCTTGTTTTGTTGATTTTTTTGTACAGTCCTTTCTGTTTCTACTTGGTTGATTTCAGCCCTGAGTTTGATTATTTCTTGCCTTCTACTCCTCTTGGGTTTATTTATTTCTTTTTGTTCTAGACCTTTTAGGTGTGCTGTCAAGCTGCTGACATATGCTGTCTCCTGTTTCTTTTTGCAGGCACTCAGAGCTATGAGTTTTCCTCTTAGTACTACTTTCATTGTGTCCCATAAGTTTGGGAATGGTGTATAATGATTTTCATTAAATTCTAAGAAGTCTTTAATTTCTTTCTTTATTCCCTCCTTGCCCTAGTTATCATTGAGTAGAGCATTGTTCAACTTCCCTGTATATGTGGGCTTTCTGTTGTTATTGTTGTTATTGAAGATGAGTCTGAGTGCCTGGTGATCTGATAGAAAGTATGGGATTATTTCTATCTTCCTGTAAATGGAATGAACTAGAAAATATCATTCTGAGTGAGGTAACTCAATCACAGAAAAACACACTTGGTATGCACTCCTTGATAAGTAGTTATTACCCAAAAAGTTCGAATTACCCAAAATACAATACATAGACCACAGGAATCTCAAGAAGAAGTATGACCAAAATGTGGATGCTTCCACTCTTTCTTAAAAGGGGAAACAAATATACATAGGAGAGGATATGGAAGCAAAGTTGAGAGCAGCAACTCAAGGAATTGCAATTCAGAGCCTGACCCACATGTGGCCCATATATATACAGCCACCAAAACTAGATAAGATTGATGAAGCTAAAAAATGCATACTGAAAGGGACCGGATATAGATCTCTCCTGAGATACACATCCAGAGCATGTCAAATACAGAGGTCAATGCTAGCAGCAAACCATTAAACCGAGAACAGGACTGCCTTAGGAGGGGAGGTGGGATTAGAGGAAGAATTGAAAGAGTTGAAGGAGCTTGCAACCCCATAAGAACAACAATGCCAACCAACCAGAGCTTCCAGGGAATAAACCACTACCGAAAGACTATACACGGACTGACCCAGGGCTCCAACTGCATATGTAGCAGAGAATAGGCTTGTTGGGGCACCAGTGGAAGAGGAAGCCCTTGGTCCTGCCAAGGTTGGATCCCCAGTGAAGGGGAATATGGGAAGGGGCAGAAAGGGGGATGTATAGGAGGAATACCTGTATGGGAGAGGGGGAGGGGAGGGAATGGGGGCATATGGACAGGAAACTGGGAAGGGGAATAACATTTGAAATGTAAATAAATATATCTAATAAAAAAATTAAAAAAAAGAAATTGTGTCTCCAAAATGAAACAAATACAAAAAGGAACTCAAAAAGTAAAGAATTTCCATGATTTTTGTGAAGTAAATTCAAAGCAGTTCTCTTAAAAGATTTGAAATAGCTTGACCTCATATGTTGATAAATCTCAAGTGTTCACTTATGTCTATTGCTTTCAACAAGATGATGTGTGTAGTAAGATACATAGGTCTTAGAATATAGTTTCATGGACTAGGAGTGTATAATAAAGATGAGCAGGAATCTATCTCTGGGTTTCAACTTAGACCTGTGGATACAGGTCTCAATATCAGTTCTTTGTGAGCAATACATTTTGTCTTATTAATTGCTATGACTTGAACACTTCAATGTGTTTTATATTGAATGAGAAATAATAATTTAGCTTGTTATAAAGGTATATGTTAGTTTTGTAATATAAACTATATTTCAGTGTTTTTTAAGCCAGGCAAACTGCAAAAATATATCCTATCAAATCTATAAACATTTTATTATTTCTTTGGTTTCTTGCTAATCTCTCAAATACTTGTTTTATGTTGTGTAGTGGTGTACACAATATTAACTTGAAAATAATATCAAATTATTTTTATCAAGGTATTAGGAGTGTAAACATATTCAAATTATTAATGAGTACAAATCACTACCCAAATTATAATGTTAATTTTAAGATTATTCTAAATTGCGATTGATGACAGATATCTTTAACCATCTTTCTTCTACTCCGTTTAAGAAACTTTACTATATTCTTATTTATTCTGTAGTAATATTGCTTATCCTTATTAATTTAAGTGTAGACCCCTATATTTTGAACTTTAGAATTAGAAAATATTTTAGGTTTACCAAGTTTATATCTCAACATTGTCTTTTAGGTCTATACAGTTTAGGTTTATATATTTTTAATAACTATAATTTGATCTGCTTTTATAAATGTGAAAACTGAAAATCTGAAAAACACTGTGCTCAGAGCCTCATAGTCTCTCCAACTGTTCTCAAAAGTGTAGTTTACAACCTCATCAGTGAAACTTCTTGTCTATTTCAATTCCCTGCTTAGAAGATCTTGAAATGATATGTTCTTTGTATGATGATATAGTTTAATAATGATTTTTAACTTTCTGTTTTGTTAAAAGGTAATAAAATAAAACTGACAGACCAGCAATCTGATATCTGTATATAATCAAGTCAGGGAAGTGGGAATAGCACTGAATTATAGTGCCAAATTCATTCATAGAGAAACATCAAATTGTGCAGTGTGAAGTTATTGCAATACAGTTACAGTTAATGAAGTTCAAAATACATTTTCATGAGGAGACTTTTCCTCATATTGTGATGTAAAACTCTGGGCATCAAATAGTTTTTTATTCTGTTACAGAAACAGACAGTCTGTGATCATTGATCTAAATAGGAATCGTATATGAAATATCTCTGTTTACACATAGTTTTTGAATAAAACTGAAAAGACTCATGATCTCTAGCCACCAGGAACCACATACATTGTCAACACGTTCATTGTTCTGTACTTGCCTTTCCTGTTTTTACACAGAAAGGTACCTGAAAGAAGATTGTGTTTACTTCCTGGCAGTTTAACAATATCTGAATAACATAGATAACAGACACCACTGCCAAGTATTTTAAAAGTTACATTTATATCTAAAGCTATATTTTATTTCAGAACAATGACAACAACTATTCAGAATGGGGTTTTAATTCTTTTTAGGTATTTAAAATTAGCATTCAAGATAGAAACTGATAGGTAGAACTTATACACACAGACATGCACGCACACAAACACACACCAATATTCATGCACACACAGCAAGTCACACAGAAATTCATGTATGCACACATCCCTTTGTACAGAAAGAAGCAGGAGAGATTGAGAGAATAATGTTTTACTGTAAAGCTAAGACTTAGACATCAAAATAAATCAACTTAGCTGAATAACTTAATATAACTTTAAATGAGAAAAGGGAATAGCCACAATTTAAAATAAAGAGTTAACTATATTTTTCAATGTCCAGGTCTGAAAGTTAAGTCATATAGATTAAGGTGAATAATATTTTTGATATTATAATAATTTCTTGCCAATCAAATTCAACTATAATTGAATGGAGAACTAAAAATCAAATACGCTTTACTAATTTGTGAATGAGCTTTACAGAAACTTTACATTTTGCTGTTATGTAGTTGAATGCATTTTGTTGGACATAGGTATTATTAAATTTTGATTTGAATTAATAAGTATGTTTCATTGACATATCAAGAATGAAGCATGATTACAAAGTCTTAATATTCATTAAGATGTTCTTAAAGGCCTTGAAATTATTCACATGTCCACAGAAAATCAGAGATCATTTTAAACATTTAGGAGCAGATTTCCAGAAGAAATATAAGCCTTTTACATTGTAACATGCAAGTTTTGTATGCATATCTAAAGGATATTTGTGGAATGATAAAGTGACATAAACATTATTTCACTCATTTTCAGGTCGCAGGAAGAAATATAGCTGCCTTACTGAAGAGAAGAATAGAGGAGAGTAGACAGAATTGCCGGTATGTGAAATCTGAAGAGGTTTGCATTCAGATGTTATTTCATGCTTCCACCTTAATTCCAACCTGTGGTTTAAATGTTTTCAGGTAACTTCAGAAGAGCATTAAATCTTCCACATTGTTCAGTGACACTGTTCTACGTCTCTCCTACTACAATCTCAGATAATGAAACTCCTTTTAAAATTTAAGTGTTGAAACATGTTTTTTTCCACATATATATTTCCAGGGTCATGGAAAATACATTGATTTTATGATTTGAACGTACTAGCAGTTTATTAGTAATGACACTGTTTAGATGTTTGGCATAAGTGTAGGACTGAGGCACAACTTGATCTTTTGAGATGGAATGTGTCATGCAGTAATATTACTCCATGGCTTATCAGAAATATCATCAAACAGCCAGTTTGAGGCAGGGAAACACAATAGCAAATATGGTGAAATAAGATACAGATGTCTTGGGATAAAATTCTTACTGTACCATTTATAATCAGGGTTACCTCGATGAATTTATTAGAACTTCATTCTTTCAGTTTTCTCATGTTTATAATGCAAAACATAGCTATCACATAGAGAATCACCTCCCCTGCATCCAAAGACCTTGCTTAATTCACAATAACATGCTGGTATACCTTATATGAAAAGCATTGATATAGATAGCTTAATATGAATTAAATCCATTTGTATTATAATAAAAATACTAGTAAGCAGAATTGTGAATAAATCATATTTAAGAGCATTTAAAAATACACCTTGTCACATAACTGATGCTATCTGGCACTTTCAAAAGAGATCTTGTTTTAAACTTCTGTTTAAAACTAAAAAAAAAAAAATAAATGAGTATCTGTCATATCATGGCAGGCAGGAAATGCCAAAGACGTTGACCTTCCCCTGGAAACACATGCCAACAATTGTTGGCAGTGGAAATCTGGGAGCCTGTATAGGAAGGACCTGAGCATATCTTAGCTATCATGAGACTCCATAAGTATCCAGGTTTAAATCATCTGAAACTTCACAGAGGAATCGCTGTGTTTCAGGATTGCTAAAGCAAATAATAAAGACATTAAGCATTTGTTTCTAATATTTGACCTACAATGTAAGGAAGTTTATGCAAAAATATACAAATAAATGTTTCTTTAAATTCAGAAGATCTTTTATCTAGCTTAACTGTAAAATAAGGGAGGAAAATAATTGATAAAAATTGTATAATGTAAATAGTAAAGAAAATATTATTGATAGTGTATGAATAAAATTTAAGTTATTTTACTCTTGAAACGTTTAGGAAAGATTTGCTGATTATGAACCATGATGATGATAACTTTTGTCAGAGTAACCAAAAGCTGTACCTATAAGGTAGCTCGAGCATCAGAATAATGAAGGTGCTAGTTACTCCAAGCAGTCCTCTATCCAGTCTGATAGGACACCTAATTCACCTTCCTGCCTGGCTGCTCTGCTAGGCAATCTCGTTCATTTTCCATTTTAAATATTGGTAAATTGAAGAGATCCGAGTGTGCAGCTTCAGTCCCTATTTTACATTTTTATGTTAATATCATGAGCATAGTTTTTAAATTGGATTTTTAATTTTATTTTACATTTCAAATGTTATCCCCTTTCCAGGTTTCCCACTCATAAATCCCCTTATTCCATCCCCCTCTCCCTTCATATATGAGGGTGTTCTCCCACCCATCCACTGATGCCTTCCCTCCTCCTGCCCTGACATTCCTCTACACTGGGTGTCCAGCCTTGGCAGGAGCAAGAACCTCTTTTCCCATTGGTGCCCAACATGGACATCCTTTGCTACATATGCAACTGGAGACATGGGTCTGTCCATTTGTACTCTTAAAAGCTTTCCTTCTAGTTTAATTATTACAGGGAAATTCTCCCCTAAACTAGAACTCCTGCATTAGGTATTATCCTTATTAGAGTATTGGCAAGATAAAAACTGACAATTTGTAACTTCTATGGGTATTCCACATAAAACATACCCTGCTGACATTTAAAACTAACATCTTCAAGATTACAGAAAAACATGGGATCTTTGTGCTTCTGTGTCTGGATTACATCATCTAGAATATACATTAAAAACTAATATGCTAAGGAGAAAATTATTTATTGTAATCTAAGAGACTCTTCCTCACTAATATGTTATTTGATATAAGATATAACTAATAAGTCCATGAAACATTCTTGGTAAAATTAGTTACAATTTGCTTTGTTTAAATGTGACGACATTTAAATAAATATTTTGGAAGTCATAATGTTCACATTTGCTACAAATTAGATTTATATATTATGATCAAATGTAAAAAAAACATTAAATTAATGGTTCAAGTATAATAGCATGTGAGAAGAAATTTTAACTGAAGTTAAACACTATTTTCCCAAATTAATATATCTAAATTTTAATTTCAAAGAGGCAGGCAAGAGCTAATACAGTTAGCAGAAAATTACTATTAAATAACTCTCATGGGAATTAATTAACTGAATAGGAGCTATTGAATATTCTTGGAATATAAAGCCTTGCACTAAGTTTTGAAACTTTTGTAGCTAATTTGACACAGTTTAGATCCTTTAAACATGTATTAGTCATGTTTCATGTTATAATTAGTGAATTATTTTAATTAGGATGTTATTAGTAGCATGGTCTGCTCTATCAATAACGATAAATATGGGAACATCTGAGAAGTATACAAATTTTGGGATAATTAAATGATGTTATTAGCAAACCTTAGGAGCTTGCAACCCCATAAGAACAACAATGCCAACGAATCAGAGCTTACAGGGACCACTACCCAAATTCTAAACATGTACTGACCCATGGCACCAATTGCATATGTAGCAGAGAATGGCCTTGTTGGGGCACCAGTGGAAGGAGAAGCCCTTGGTCATCCCCAGTGCAGGGGAAATGTCAGGAGGGGGAGAGAGTAGGGGGCTTATGGACAGGAAACTGGGAAAGGGAATAATATTTGAAATGTAAGTAAAGAAATAAATCCAATTTAAAAGAAAAAAAAAACAAAGCCTACATGAAAACTGAATAAAATAAAGTTAACTCTGAAGGAAAAAAATATAATATATATACATTATATGTATATAATATATATAATATATATTATAATATAATATATGCATATTATATATATATACATATATCAACAAATGTATTAATATATGCATTTCCACCTGCTCTTAATAGAACTGCAGATATATTGGTAATTTCTAGCCACCACCAAATATATAAACACTTAAATGTCACCATCAATTGTCTAACATTTAATTATGTTAAAGATAATAAATTTTATAATACATAATTAATATTATTTAGTAGTCTCATTATTGTAATAGTATAATTTCTAATTGAAATTAAATCTAATGTCTCAAAATTGAAAATTTAAAGTGACACAGTGTAAAACAATCGCAGTGTGTCACATTTAGTAATTCTTAGGATTAACTGTAGTTTTACATATGTTTGTTTTCTACAAAAATGTAAACCTTGCTAAGTGGAACTAATTATATTTTTAAGAATCCAGTGTTCCTTAAACACTATGCACCTTTATGAGCATAGCTACTACAAATTCTCTAATTATATTTTTGGACAAGTGATACAGCTTTATATAATCAAACTTATAATCATAATTTTGTACTAATTTTAATGCTGTATCTTTGGGACTCAAATTTGAAACATATTCAGTGCACTTTCTTTTAACTTTAACATGTATTGCATACACTCTGAGTCTTTTCTAACATCTTAAATATAATTTTTAATTAATCATACTCTGAAAATTGATAGACCTAATTAATCTCCTGCTACGCGTCAGCACTGCATGGGACAGAAGGAACAACAAGAGAAATCTATGTCATTAAAGAACCACTTCAAGCTGTGCTAAACATTTTTGCTCTTGTTTTCAATTCTGGAATTCTTTGTATGCTTATTTTTGGCAAATACAATTACAAATGTTTGTAATGTCTACTGCTTCCTTTATCAAATTTATCAAAAGTTTCTTACCTATTAGTAAGATTATGTGTCAGTTACAGGACATATCATGGAACTTATCTCATAGCTTTTACTTTCCTCTTAAGAATCAAGATAATTAGGTGAAACTGAACAAAGAAGGAGGGGGATAAAGAATGTAAGAGACTGAGAGATTTATTTTATGGTTAGACAGTGTCCAGTATTTGCCTGAATAAAGTTATAGACCTTCATTACAGATGACTTGGGGACTGTAGAGGGTATTAAAGTTTAAAGTGTATATACTTGTACTCATGACAACTTAGGTAAGGTAGCAAGTTATTCCCTTTTCAGTTTACTGAATGGGATTTGCTCTAATTGCAATCATTAGCTCACAGACAAAAAGAATTTTCCAACAAGCCTTAAAATATTTGTTCTATGACTGTAACTTAGAAATGGCCCAAACTGAAAAGTAGTGTCCTAAATTAGTACTTCTCCCCTGGAACTTCTTTTTGATGAAAATGAATTACTTAGTAACTTTCAGCTATAAAATAAATTTTTGTGTTTAGAATAATGAAGAAACAAATATATCACTAAATAGAAGGCAAAGATCTATTTACCTATCTATCTATTTAAGACATTATAGGTTCTTGTTGGTCACAGTTTTTTTTTTCTTTTTTTTCCCTTTATTTGATAAAACACTTTCAAACACAGGATGACTTCTTCCTTCCTTGTCATTGTGGTTAAATTTCACTAGAGAGCATAGTTTCATTTACTTAGATTTAACAGTTTGTTGAAACCAACGAAGTTAAAGCAATGTATTGAAATGCAATTGAACGCCAAAAGAAATAGTTCTTTACAGTGCAATGCCTACCAATGGCTATTATGATTCAGAGTGTGTTTTGGTTTTTTTTGTTAGTTTAGGGATTTGTATGATGTAGACAAAGAATAAAATTATCCTGCAATAATATTTTGTTATTATTGTTATTACAGTAATGAAATATTCTTTTACTAAAACCTTTTTTTTGTTGATTTTGGTGGAAGCCTACAAACTAGCAGAAAGTAGTTACTGTTTAAAAAAATCAACATTATGAATAATGATAGTAGAAAAATATCAGTAATAATTTCTTTTGTTCTTATTTTAGATATAACCACTAAGTTGCCTTCATATACTATCTCAATATTGCTATCTATATCATCTTCAAGTTAAATAATGGATAATTTTAGTTTAAAAAATTTGTAATACATATAATATAACATAATATATGGGATAATCTTATTATTATTTGTTAATATATTATTTTTATAATACATGTCAATTTATAAAATTATAAATTGTCATTATATCAATATATTAACAACATATGATAAATTATTTAGTATATATTTTATATATTTATCCATATTATATTTATGATTTACATATTTTATATAATATAAAAGACACAAAAGAGTATTTACATTATGAATTACAAAACAAATGGTATCTCAAAAACTACAAAGCTTCTGTAAGGCAAAGGACACTGTTGTTAGGACAAAATGGCAACCAACAGATTGGGAAAAGAAAGATCTTTACGAATCCTACAACTGATAGAGGGATTATATCCAAAATATATAAAGAACTCACCGAGTTAGACTCCAGGGAGACAAATAACCCTATTGAAAAATTGGGATCAGAGCTAAACAAAGAATTCACAGCTGAGGAATGTCAAATGGATGAGAAGCACCTAAAGAAATGTTCAACATCTTTAGTTATAAGGGAAATGCAAATCAAAACAACCCTGAGATTCCACCTCACACCAGTCAGAATGGCCAAGATCAAAAACTCAGGTGGCAGCAGATGATGGCCAGGATATGGAGAAAGAGGAACACTCCTCCTTTGTTGGTGGGATTGCAGACTGGTACAACCATTCTGGAAATCAGTCTGGAGGTTCCTCAGAAAATTGGACATTGAACTGCCTGAGGATCCAGCTCTACCTCTCTTGGGCATATACCCAAAAGATGCCCCAACATATAAAAAAGACACATGCTCCACTATGTTCATAGCAGCCTTATTTATAATAGCCAGAAGCTGGAAAGAACCCAGATGTCCTTCAACAGAGTAATGGATACAGAAATTGTGGTACATCTGCACAATGGAATACTACTCAGCTATCAAAAACAATGTCTTTATGAAAATCATAGGCAAATGGATGGAACTGGAAAATATCATCCTGAGTGAGGTAACCCAATCACAGAAAAACACGCATGATAGGCACTCATTGATCAGTGGATATTAGTCAAAATGCTCAAATTACCCTAGATGTAAAGAACATTTGAAACTCAAGAAGGATGACCAAAATGCGGATGCTTCACTCCTTCTTTAAAAGGGGAACAAGAATACCCTTGGGAGGGGATAGGGTGGCAAAGTTTAGAACAGAGACTGAAGGAACGCCCATTCAGAGCCTGCCCCACAGGTGGCCCATACATATACAGCCACCAAACTAGATAAGATGGATGAAGCAAAGAAGTGCAGGCTGATGGGAACCAGATGTAGATCTCTCCTGAGAGACACAGCCAGAATACATTAAAATACATAGGCGAATGAACTGAACTGAGAACGGGACCCCTTTTGAAGGAATCAGAGAAAGGACTGAACGAGCTGAAGGGGCTTGAGACCCCATATGAATAACAACGCCAACCAACCAGAGCTTCCAGGGACTAAGCCACTACCCAAAGACTATACATGGACTGACCCTGGGCTCCAACCACATAGGCAGCAATGAATAGCCTAGTAAGAGCACCAGTGGAAGTAGAAGCCCTTGGTCCTGCCAAGGCTGGACCCCCAGTGAACCGGAATCTCGAGGGGAGAGCGATAAAGGGAGGAGGATATGGAGGGGCATACCCATGTAGAAGGGGAGGGCGAAGGGCTAGGGGGATGTTGGCTTGGAAACCAGGACAGGCAATAACATTTGAAATGTAAATAAGAAATACCCAATTTAATAAAAATGGAAAAAAAGAGGAAAAAAAGGAAAGAAAAAATTTGTAATACATATAATATAATATAATATAAGGAATATCTTAATATTTGTTAGTATAATATTTTTATAATACATGTCAATTTATAACTTTATAAATGGTCATTATATTAATGTATTAAAACATGATAAATTATTTGGTATATATTTTATATATTTATATTTATGATTTACATATTTTATATAATATCAAACCATTCAATGAAAAGATGCAAAAGAATATTTACATTATGAATTACGGTATAAAATTCATATTTGTAACACATGAACTCTTCTTTTTAAATTAATTATAATTAGGAGGCTCCAGAGATGTCTCAGAGGCGAAGAGCACTGACTGCTCTTCCAGAGGTCCTGAGTTCAATTTCCAACAACCATTTGGTGGCTCACAACCATCTGTCATGGGATCTGATGCCCTCTTCTGGTGTGTCTGAAGACAACTATAGTGTACTCGTATACATAAAATAATTCTAAAAAATAAAAAGAATTGTTTAAAAAGAAAGTTATAATTTAAAAACGTAATTGAATCCTAGTCTCTGCACATTAACTATGCATTTTCACTGCCTCTCAGTTTGAGAGGAACTTATAAGGTATTTTTTTATTTTCTTTTTTTATTGCATAATTTTATATTTACATTTCAAATGTTATCCCCTTTCCTGGTTTCCCGTTCATAAACATCCTATTACATCACCCTCCCCTCCTTCTATGAGGGTGTTCCCTCTACCCTTCCCACCTCCCCACCCTGGCATTCACCTACACTAGGAGATCCAGCCTTGGGAAGACCAAAGGCTTCTCCTCCTATTGGTGCCAAACAAGGCCATCCTCTGCTACAAATTCAGCGGGAACCATGGGTATGTCCATGTGTACACTTTGGATGGTGGTTTAATCCCTGGGAGCTCTGGTTGGTTGACATTGTTGTTCTTATGGGGTTGTAAGCCCCTTCAGCTCCCTCAATCCTTTCCCTACCTCCTCCATTGGGGACCTCATTCTCAGTTCAATGGTTTGTTGCTAGCATTCGCCTCCGTATTTGTCATTGTCTGGCAGAGCCTCTCAGGAAACCACTATATAAAGCTCCTGTCAGCATGCACTTTTTGGCATCAGCAATATTGTCTGGGCTTGATGAAGATATATATGTGTGTGTGTGTGTGTGTGTGTGTGTGTGTGTGTGTGTGTGTGTGTGTGTGTGTGTGTGTGTGTGTGTGTTGGATTCCAGGGTGGGGCAGGTTTGAATGGTGGAGCAGTCTCTGCTCCAAACTTTGTCTTCATATCTCCTACTATGAATATTTCTGTTCCCCTTTTAAGAAGGACTGAAGCATCCTCACATTGTCCTTCTTCTTGAGCTTCATGTGTTCTGTGAATTGTATCTTGGGTAATTTGAGCCTTTGGACAAATATCTGCATTTTTGTGATTTGGTTACCTCATTCAAGATGATATTTTCAAGTCCCATCCGTTTGCCTATAAATTTCATGAAGTCATTGCTTTTAATAGCTGAGTACTAGTCCATTGTGTAAGTAGACAAGATTTTTAGTATTTATTCCTCTATTGAATGTCATCTGAGTTTTTGGAGCTCCTGGCTATTGTAAATAAGGCTGCTAGAACATAGATTCCTTGTTATATGTAGGAACACCTTTTGGGTATATGCTCAGGATTAGTATAAATGGGTCTTCAGGTAGTACTGTATCCGATTTTCTGAGGAACCTTCAGACTAATTTCCAGAGAGGTTGTACCAGTTTGTTATCCCACCAAAAATGAAGGAGTGTTCCTCTTTTTCCACATCCTTCTCCAGCATCTGTTGTCACCTGAGTTTTTGATTTTAGCCGTTCTGACTGGTGTGAGCTGGAATCTTAGGGATGTTTTGATTTGCATTTCCTTGATGATTAAAGATGTTGAGCATTTCTTTAGGTACTTCTCAGCCATTTGTTATTCCTCAGCTGAGAACTCTTTCTTTAGCTCTGTACCCCATTTTAATAGAGTTATTTGATTCTCTGGACTCTCTTCTTGAGTTCTTTGTGTATATTTTATATTAGCCCTCTATCAGATGTAGCATTGGTAAAGATCTTTTCCCCATATGCTGGTTACTGTTTTGTCCTAATAAGAGTGTCTTTTGCCTTACAGAAGCTTTGCAATGTTATGAGGTCCCATTTGGTCTTAGAGCATAAGTCAATGGTAATTTGTTCAGGAAAATTTCCCCAGTGCCCATGTGATCGAGACTCTTCCCCATTTTTTCTTCTATTAGTTTGAGTGTATCTGGTTTTATGTGGAGGTCCTTGATTCACTTGTACTTGGGCCTTGTGCAGGGCTGTAAGAATGGTTCGATTTGCATTCTTCTACATGCTGACTCCAGGTGAATCAGCACTATTTGTTGAAAATGCTATCTTTTTTTTTTTCACTTGATGGTTTTAGCTCCTTTGTCAAAGATTAAGTGACCATAGATTTGTGAGTTTGTTCCTGGGTCTTCAATTCTATTCCAGTGATCTACCTGTCTGTCTCTGTACCAATACCATACAGTTTTCATCACTATTGCTCTCTAATACAGCTGATGTCAGGAATGGTGACTTTCCCAGAAGTTATTTTATTGTTGAGGATCGTTTTGATATCCTGTTTTATTTTTTGTTTTTTTTTTTTGTTATTCCAAATGAATTTGCAATTTGCTCTTTCTAATTTTATGAAGAAATGAGTTGGAATTTTGATGGTAATTACATTGAATATGTAGATAGTTTTTGGAAAAATGGATTTCTTCTATATTAATCCTGCCAATCCATGAGCATGGGAGGTCTTTCCATCTTCTGAGCTCTTCTTCAATTTCTTTCTGCAGAGACTTCAAGTTCTTATCATGCAGATCTTTCACTTGCTTGGTTAGAATCCCACCAAGGTATTTTTTGTTATTTATTACTATTTTGAAGAGTGTCATTCCCCTAATTACTTTCTCAGCCTGTTTATCCTTTGAGAAGAGGAAGGCTACAGATTTGTTTGAGTTAATTTTATACCCAGCCACTTTGCTGAGGTTGTTTATTAGGTTAAGTAGTTCTCTGGTGGAACTATTGGGGTCACTTAAGTATACTACCATATCATCTGCCAATAGTGATATTTTGACTTTTTCCTTTCCAATGTATATCTCTTTGAACTCCTTTTGTTGTCCGATTGCTCTGGCTAGAACTTCAAGAACTATATTGAATAAGTAGGGAGAGAGTGGGCAGCCTTGTCTAGTCCCTGATTTTAGTGGGATTGCTTCAAGTTTCTCTCCATTTAGTTTAATGTTAGCTACCTGTTTGCTGTATATTGCTTTCATTATGTTTAAGTGTGGACCTTGAATTCCTGATCTTTCCAGGACTTTTACCATGAAGGTGTCTTGAATTTTTTTCCAATGTTTTCCCAGCATCTGATGAGATAGTCATTTGCTACGTTTTTTTTTTCTTTGAGTTTGTTTAAATAGTGAATTGTGTTTATGGATTTCCATATATTAAACCATCCCTGCATCTCTGGGATAAAGTCTACGTGATCATGATGGATGATTGTTTTGATGTGTTCTTGGATTCGGTTTGTAAGAATTTTATTGAGTGTTTTTGTGTTGATATTCATATGGGAAATTGGAGTGAAGTTCTCTGTCTTTGTTGGGTCTTTGTGTGGTTTAACTTCAAGAGTAATTTTGGCTTCATAGAAGTAATTTGTGTAGTGCTCTATCTGTTTCTATTTTGTGAAATAGTTTGGACAGTATTGGTATTAGGACAGTATTAGGTCCTCTATGAAAGACTGATAGAATTCTCCACTAATCCCATCTGTTCCTGGGCTTTATTTTTGTTTGGGAGACTTTAATAACTGCTTCTATTTCTTTAGGAGTTATGGGCCTGTTTAAATGGTTTTTCTGATTCTGATTTAACTTTGGTACCTAGTATCTGTCTAGAAAATTGTTCATTTTATCCAGATTTTCCAGTTTTGTTGAATGTAAGCTTTTGTAGTAGCATATGATGATCTTTTTAATTTCCTCAGTTTCTGTTGTTATGTCTCACTTTTCATTTCTGATTTTATTAATTTGGATATTCCCTCTTTGCCCTCTGTTAGTCTGGCTAAGTGGTGTTTACCTATATTGTTGATTTTTCTTAAAGAGCCAGCTCCTGGTTTTGTTGATTCTTTGTATAGTTCTTTTTGTTTCTACTTGGTTGATTTCATCCCTGAGATTCATTATATCCTTCCATCTCCTCCTCTTGGGTGTATTTGCTCCTTAATAGTACAGCATTATACAAAAAGACTTGCCTTTGTGATTATTTGCAATAGAAAACTTCATTGATAGGTAAAATACATCTAAACTCTGTGAAGACAGAATTAGGGACAGGTATACAGTCTATGTAAAATTCCTTTCCTTAATAATTTCCTCTGATTATATCAAATGTTACTGAACCAAATTTAGAACCTGGTTATCAATAAAATATTGCAATGAAACCTATTTTGTAACCTAACCTTTGTTTTCATTTTTCCACGTTAAGTGAGACTTTGCCCAATTTTATTCTTTTGTATATTTTTTTCTGAATTTCTATCCCTGAGGTTATTCTATGATGTTGAGTTTTATATTCAATTAAAAGTATTTGGTATAGAGTCATAAAATCATTGATGTTGATTTAAATTAAATGATGGGAACTAATATCAGTTAAGATTATTTCATGTGTCAATGTCTTACTTTAGTTGACCACTCTATAAATTGCCTAGGAAACCATGATACAATTGTACTCTAGTTTTATCTGATATTTGAAAATAATGTACAGTGTCATGAAGATCATATACAGAATTCTATAATAAATCCACCAGATAGGATAACCCACAACATCCACAATAATTATCCTGTTACCAAAGGAATACATGTTCTGTTTACCTCTCCATGTAGCATCATCCACTCCAAATGTGACTCCAGCAACTGCCACCTATGGACTATCATTTGAACCTTTACAACATTACATAGATTTCCGAGTTACGCAACAAGAACCTGCTAACTCTAAAGAATGCTTATTCTGTACAGAGTAACTGCATCCAAGCATAGTTAAGCTATGGGCCATTTCTTATACTCTATTTGCATATCATCAGCAAATCATTCATGAACTCCAAATACCATTCAGTCATTTCAAAACCTGAGGACAAGAACAAACAGAGATCTGAATAGCTCTGAAGGATGGCAGGGGAAAAAAGCAGATATCCATACAAAAGACACTATAATCTGAGTTGTCTGTGTTCCATCAGAAAGGCACAAACAGTATAAACAATCAATACAATCCCCAAATCAATTCCCATGCTAATGTTCCCTGAGAAAAACAGCTTGAATGATTCACAAAGCAATGATGTCAAAATAGCAATTATAAATACATTAAAGTAATGCAACTAAGATAATAAATACCATAATTAAGACCATGAAAACAAGTTGGATTAAATAAGGAAGCAATTCAAGAAATGAAAAGAAAACAAAGAAAAGTAATTTCTTGAATTTTCCATTATTTATTTTTACTACATTTATGTGCTATTTGACACTATTATATATGTATAAAATGCATTCTGATTATTTCTAATTTTGGAAAATTTTTTCTATCACTCCTATTCCTAATTGTTTTTTACCACATTCATGTTTTTGTTTTATTTTGTGCTCCATTTCCTGCCTGGAGTTTCTGATCTCACTTCTTTGATGACAGATTGTAATCTGTCAGGTGAAACAAACCTTATTGTCCCCAAGTTTTTTTTTTTTTTTTTTTTGGTCAGTGTTTTAATCACAGTAGAAATCCTAAGAACACATCCACTGGCCTGTGGCCAATTCCAGAAGCCATACCCTCAAAGAAAACTTGATTTTCACTGCCGGAGAAGGTTCAGCCTTCCATCCCTTCTCTGTTACTCTTGGGGGCTTATGAACCACTTCTCATTCAAATGACTTGAACTTGTACAGTTGTATGCAGGTCAAATACAGCTTTTGTGAGTCCATGAGTGCAGTTGTCACATTATGTCCAAAAGATACCTTTTCCTGTTCTGTCCTGGATCTTACAATGTTTCTGAACCAACTCTATTAGGATTCCTGAACCTTAGGAAGGTGCTATGATATAGTTGTCCCATTTTTTTGTTCAAGGACTCCACTAATACTTATTCTCTACATTGTGACAAGTTGTGGGATTCTGCACTAAACACATCCACAACAGAAAAAAGTTTCTCTGATGAAGTCTGATTAATTTATTTATTTATGGGTATAGAGAAATAATTTAGAAATAAGTTTTATCCTATGTTTATTTAACAAGGTACGAATAGTTGGTTCTCCTCTGGTTCTTATGAGCTTGAAACCACAGGCTCTGGCCCAGATTTGCATTACATGATATATGTTTCCTCATGTGGAACAAGTGTTCAGTTTAATCAGGAAACAGGTGACTACCCCTTTCACATCTGTGTCACTATTGCAGCCATGCTCCTTAATGCCACACTAGTCTTGATTGTAATTTAAAGGTTTCACAGTTGAGTATGACTGTTGATGACTTTTCCCTCAGTAGCTGTATAGTACCTTTCCATCGTATGAGAGCTAGTAATCAGGGAAAAGTTTTCTAATAAGAACTAAGTTGATTTCTTGTTGTGTGATCAACAGTGTGCTATGTTTTAATCAATTGTATCTTGGGATCAAGTACTGATGGGTTAAAAACTTAAATAACACCAGCTTATTTGTTTTGGAGGTTTTTTAGGACACTGGACCAGAAATTTGCAGAGAAATATCCCAAACTTGGCATTGGACTTTTTATTTGGTGACTTTATATTATTTGGTAATTTACATGGATTACCATAATTTCTCTACTAAGGTAATTCCAATTAAATGATCTTGTATGAATATACATGCATATATACATATATATGTGTGTCCTTTCATCTTATATAATAGTACAATTATATATAGCTTTTCCCTTGTACACTATTAGAGTGCAAATTGATGAAGCGCCTATATAAATCAATGTAGCAGTTACTTAGAACATTTTACAAAGTATATTTTATTCCTGGATATACATTTAATGGAATTTCCTTTTTCTTTTTTCTATCTATCTATCTATCTATCTATCTATCTATCTATCTATCTATCTATCTATCTATCTATCTATCTATTATCTATGCATCTATTTATCTATCTTTTAATTTACTTAATGCCTCAATAACAGCCCCCTGCCACTTCTCTTCCCAGTCCCACCATGATAAATCCTTCTATCCATTGCCACCTCTACTTCTACTCAAAGGAGCACCTGACCTTGAGTACAACCCTACCCTGGGGCATCTAGTCCCAGAAGGTTTAAGCACATCCTCTCCCACTGAGGCCCTAACAGACAGTCTAAGTAGAGGAAAGGGTATCCAATGGAAGGGAACAGAGACAGAGACAGTCCTTATTCTACCTGTTAAGGGAAAAACATGAATACCAAGTGTCACATATGCTACAGATGTGTAGGAGGTCTAGGTCCAGCTCCTGAATATTCCCTGGTTGGTGACCCAGACTCTGTGAGTCCCCATGGTCCCAGGGTAGTTGACTCCTGTGATGTTCTTGACCCCTCAGGCTTACTCATTTATATCTCCAACTCTTCCTCAAGATCCCCAGGCTCTGGCTCTGCCTGCCTGATGTTTGACTGTAGATCTCTGCATCTGCTTCCATTTGCTGCTGAATAAAGCCTTTCAGCAGACAGTTATAGTAGATTTCTGTCTGCAAGCATAGCAGAGTATTATTAATAGTGTTGGGTTGGCTCGCTCACATGGGGTGGGTCTCAAGTTTGACTAGTCACTGGTTAGTTGTTCCCTCAGTCTTGGCTCCAACTTTATCCCTGCAAAATCTTGTAGGTAAGACAAATTTTGGGTTGATGGTTTTTGTAGGTGGGCTGAGGAACCCCACCCTCCTCCCTTCTCCAGGACTCCATATCCCCCTCTTGTAGGAATCTCAGCTTGGGTCAACCCCAAACACTCAACATATCCTCTCTTATATCAGGCCTCAACCCCCCACCCCTGATTTCCATTCTCACTCCCATGCCTCTCCCCCCTTCTCCCCATACCTGGCTCCATCTCTATTCCTTCTTCCTTCCTTACTACCCAGTTCCTTCTTTTCATCTACCCCATATGATTGATAAGTTTTTCCCTCTGAGTAAGATTCTCACATCTTCCCTTGAGACCTCGTTATTACCCAGTTTCTTTGGGTCTGCTGATTGTAGCATGGCTCTCCTGCATTTGGACATTATTTTCTACTATGGGCATACATGTTAATCCATGTTCAGCGGCTCTATTTTAAATAACTAGGCCTGAAACCAGACTAATTATTGATCAATTAATGTTCACCAATGGATAGTGTCAATTTAGTATTTATATAAAACAGAATTTTATACAGCTTTAAAGAAAAATAGAACATGTTGGTAAATGGATCAAGTGGGAAAATTTTATAGTGAGTTGGGTAAGCCAGAACCAAAAAAACTTTCATGTTCTCATCAATGTGTGGATTTTTAAAAATTGATTATCTTATTTATTTACATTTTAAATGTTGCCCCCCTTCCTGGTCGACCTTCCACAAACACCCTATCCCATCCCCCTCCTCTTTGCCTCTAAGAGGTTACTCCCCCGTCTACCCATTCCCATCTCTCCCCTCTAGCATCCTTCTTTGCTAGTGTAGCAATCCTCCACAGGACCAAGCTCCTGCCCTCCCATTGATACCAGATAATGCCATCCTCTGATACATATGTAGCTGGAGCCATGGACCCACCCATGCTCACTCTTTGGTTGGTAGTTTAGTCCCTGGGAGCTCTGAAGAGTCCAGTTAGTTGATATTGTTGTTCTTCCTATAGGGCTGCAATTCCCTTCAGCACCTTCTAACTCTTCCATTGGGGTTCCCAGGCTCATTCTCATGGTTGGCTATGAGTATCTGCATTTGTCTTAGTTAGGTGCTGGCAGATGCCCTCAGAGGACAGCCCTGACTGAGCTTCTGTCTGACTCTTTAGAGGTATATAGCTAATTAGGGGTACATGTAGAATCTAAGAACCTAGAAATTACCATTGTTTTTGCAGAATGAGGTGAAAGATCTTAAGGGCAGGATATGGAAGAGGGCAGATGATATGAAAGGAAAAGAATAATGGAGAAAGGGATGGGAAGGTAGGACAGAGGAAGGTATTAGGGGAGGGAAAATTAACACAAGCATATTTCTTTTGACATAATAACTTCAATTTGATTCATTTATTCACAAATTAAAGGACATTAGTATGAATAAGAACTATTATATCATAGTTTCCACAATTATTTATCACTTGGTATACTAAAACTGTTTCTGTTTCTGTGAATTAACTCATGAACGTGGTTCAGTTTATAAAAATATATGTGATAGTGGGGAAATAACTACTGACAAGTTTCCCAAGAAGATGAACTAATCACTCCTGATATTTCATAATGGACTAAAATAATGATATCTGATATTAGCAAAACTTATTTGGGAAGAAATTTCAGCATTTGAAAATTTAACTTTAGCTTACTCCAATACAAGAACATATTTAGTATAAAAACATGAGTTTCAGAATTATGCAAACCTGGGAAGCTGCAGCTCTCTTTCCTTATTAATATGAGTTTAGAAAAAATAATCACTAATTTTACATTAGGTTGAACTCTAGACCTCAGTTTTTCACTAAATTTTCAGCATAATGATAAAATTTGCCAAAAACATATTGCCAGAGGGCATTGTTAAGATCGTGTTAAAAATGCTTATGAAATACTTAGTATATAGTGTCTTCTGGCACGGAGTTAAAATTAATTAAATGTTGTTGAGGTCTTGATTCATGATATTCTCTCAGATTGATTCTAGCAAGGATTACTAATAACGATCTTTTAATTACTTCAGTATACATTTGATGGACAGTTACTTAACATTACTGAAATAATTCATGTCCCTGAATTTTGTAGTTAAGAAGATGAGTAGTGGTGAGTTTAAGATCACCCTCTTAAGGGTGCTTGTTAAATATCTGCATATTTTCAAAATACTTGAATATATTTCAATTTATTTTTGAATTATATAGTAGAATTTCATTTTTAACTTGATATTTCATCTTCAAGCTTAGTTGATACAAATAAGGTTATTAAGATAACTAAATTCTCAATTAAATGGCACATTAATTTCTATGTTCAAAATTTTAAACGATGTTTAATATGTTTGGCCCAAGTGAAAATATTTGGAAAGCTCATAAATCTCTGTGAAAAGCAGCTTAAGCTTATTTTGGAAAACATTGTAGACATTTTCATTTAATAAAATTAAGCAGAAACATTAGCATACAGGGGCAACTTCTCCAAATTGACGAATAGCATGAATAGATGAGAATGCTGAGAATGAATAGAAAGCATGACATTTTATATGGTCTCTGAGCCTATCTGTAGACAGTCTCCAATAGGTGAGAAATTCTCACTAGGGAACTATTGCAAATAATAAGTGATAGATCAGTTAAGGTAATGATGAATTACATAGATTTTGAAAGGCTTTACCAATGTGTCCTTCTTTCTTTATTTAAAGGTTTATTTATTTTATGCATACACTGTAGCTGTCTTCATGCACACCAAAAGAGGGTGTCAGATCCTATTACAGATGCTTTTGAGCCACGATGTGGTTGCTGGGAATTGAACTCAGGACCTCTGGAAAAGCAGTCAGTGACCAAAAAAAAGAAAAAAAAGAAAAAAAAAAGAAAGGGCCCTGTTTATTATTTTTAACTACACATATATTTTCCTATAAATCATATCAGAGAAAGTGCTTGCATTGAAAGTTTCATGTGGGTTACATAGTTTTCTTCTTAAATGTTTTGTATGTTAAGATTTGGTAAGATGTATAGCAAGAAAAGGGAAAAGCATTATTGCATCATCCAACACAGTGTGTCAATCGAATATTAGGAAGTTTCAGCAGTATTTCTGCAGAAGTAAACTTAGTTTATCTGACTACTAAGTTTTCTTAGCTTATTTATTTTGTAATTTATTTGTTTTAATTGAAATAATATTATTTTTAATGCTTTGCACATTTTATGTGTCCTAGCTAATTTTCTTTGTAATTTATTTAAGTTGAAAAAGTATTATATTTAATGCTCTGGATTTTTGTTTATCAGTTACTTAATTAGCTTTTGAGACATAATCTATCACTAGAAACTGGGGTCTTTCAATTTAATGAGGTTTGAAGCAAATCTAAGGAATGAACCTGTTTCCAATTTCCCAGCCCTGGGATTACAGTTGTGTACTACCACATTTGGATTCTTTTTAGGGCATCCAGCACAGGTCCTCATACTTCAGACAAGCACTCTGGAATCATCTGTAATTAATTGAAAACTATAATCTCTTTTACAACACATCAGGTAAAACAAACAATAAAATATCCTCAGTCTCATAAGTAAAATGCTTTTGTGTCTTTAGTATAGTCTCATTTTATACAAGTAGAATAGCTTATTTATGAGATATGGAACACAAAACACATCTGATTACTTACATGAACAGGAATATTATATCTACTTAAAATTGATAACTTAAAACAGAGATGAAATCTCTATATTATGTTTCCTCAAACACACTGTATTACTGATACACATATTTATATTTTTATATTGTGCATCCTTAAAGAGCCTTGGTGGTTATTGTTATTTTTAACACTCTCATTTGAACTTTTATATTAAGGTTAAGATTGAATTAATTACCACCATTACAATTCATTAATGCATGTACTTTAGCAGTATGATTTGTATTCTCATGTGCTTTTGTGCTTCTGTTTGAAGTTTATTCAGCTGCACTTCAAGGTCAAGCAGGCTGTTTGCTATGCTCTCTAGTAGGGTGTGGCTGTTATTTAGCCTTTTGATTAACCTTCACTATTGGCTAGGCTCCCTGCTTGGGTGTGGTCTCTCCAGTGGATTTCAGCATCCTTGGCAGGAGACTAATTGCTTCCATAGTCAGCAAGTAAAGTTAAAGAAACTCCACATTTGAGTGAAGTTATTGATGGGAATTCTGCTAACAGAACTAGTACTATGCGTACAAAGTCACCATGAAGTTCTGTGCACCAATCTGTGTGATGCACCCTTTGATTTCCTTGCTTTCCCCAGTAGTATAGCTGTATCATAACCAGCCCATCCTGTTTCCAAAATGGAACATAATAAAAGTGAGCCCAGCACCTCCTGTTCCAAAATGGAATGTAATTAAATACTGGGTCTCTTGCTTCATACCTTGAATTATTGCCAATGAATACTCAACTTTGTGTTTTTTGCTCAGAAAGCAACTGTGTTCAATGACACATTTTTCCACCTGATGCTTTACTGGTGCAGGTAAGAGTCAGGAGAAACGAGTGCCATTTCTACTCGTAATATTTATCATTCTGTTTCTATGTTCTCCCATAGTTCTCTGGGCTGACCTTCTGTTCTGGAATTCAAATAACGGCCTTCATCTTTATAAATAATAGTTGCATTTGTATTTTAGTCAAAGAACCATAACAGGGCCTCCTATTCAAGTCTTGCTTCAAGATTTTTTTCTGCATTTCCTAATCCATTCCACAAACTTTGTAATTAAGCATCTTTTCTCTGAATCTTTAAATATGCAACAATTTATCTCTTATGTCCTTTCTTCATTCCTTAATATTAATATGACCTATCCATATAATTTACTTCTAAAAACTCCCTCTAACTCCTCTATATTATTTTAATAGTTTCTTAATACAATCCCCCAAAGAAACATTACTCCTTATTTCAATATTAATTTCAAATAATTCATATTCTTTACCCTTATAGTTCAATTGGGTTTCCTAAGTCATTTGGTGATTATGATATCTGATTTGAGAAGGGAAGTCATCTAATTCTGTTGGGATATGTGAAATGTGTCTGTGAAATTCCCTAAGAGAATATTAAATAGAAATGTTTTGAATGATGTAGATTTCAGAAAATATTCATGAAATTAATTATCTCTTAACAATAAGGGAGAGTAATAAAAATAGAGCTCTCTATAGAGATCTATTATTAAATGGAATGATGATTGCATTATTGAATCAATTCTAATGAGGTGACCTAGAATGATTAAAGGCCAAATTTTGCATCATTTTTAGGTTATCTCGCAACCATTAAAATGTGATAGAATTTTTTCAAAATGTCTTTATTAGCATATGTTAAGTTTAACAATTGAAATGATAGCTTTCACTTATGACATTTTTGCACAAGTATGTAATACACTCTGAGAGCACATAATGTTTTTCTAGGTTCAACTTACTCCATCTAAATTTATCGTCTCAGTTTTCATTCACTTTCCTGAAAATTATGTAATTTCACTATCCCTGTATGCACTGATGTTTTATTCTACCAATAATTGTAAAGCCTGCTAAATGACAATTGCTTACAGTAATGAACCATGTTTGTGTACATTTTTGGCATGCTTTAAGCATAGGGAAAGCATGATTGTTTGATATAAATAAGTTTAAAGATCAATCAATTCCAGCTTCCTTAGCTACTATGTGTATCAGCCTTTACTTTCTCTTGGGAAGGTAAAAGGCATATAGACAAGTAATTCCTAAACTAAGTGAAATAGTAAAAATTATGTATTTAGACAGCATGACTATGCTGAATGGAACCTTTACGTTTTTGAATATTTTACATTTTATCAAAGGACATCTTTAAAAAGGTCATAAAAAGCTCTGGATTTCTCCTAATGATAATGAAGATAATATTCTTACAGGATCCAAAAACTTACTGAAACCCACATATGTGTGTTACAGTGATAAAGAAAGCCTAATGTCAGAAGAGAGATTAGTAAATATGGTGCAAATGAACATGAGACAAGTCCTGAAAGACAAAGCTTGAGTTGTTTAGAGTAGAAACGGTATGTTTTAAAATAAGAGAAAGCAGCATATGTACATATGAAATAAATGGTGTATAGTTCACTAATATTCTTGGAATTGAGAATCCTAAATAGGAAATTTCAGTTGATATAAGTGAATAACTATACCACATTTTAGGCTTCCCAATGCACAAAGAAGTGAAAGAAGCAAAATAATCTTAATTGTCGTTAATTTAGTGCCTGCTTACACACTTGGATCATCAATTTTACTTGTAGTCTCTCCTCTTTCACTGGTCACTTTAAAAATTCAGCAAGTTTAATAAACCTAAGAGACTCATGAAGATCAATCTTAATCCAATGTTGTTTCCATTTGTTTTTATGGAACCTGTTTCTTGTTCCATGTTTTCAACTTAATTTGAGACCAGCCTTTTAAGTGGAGAAACTGAAACACAATATGCCATAACATACTTTGCGGCCACATATGAACAATAATAGAGCCAGCTTTTACAGGAATGGCTTATTATGAAACACAGCAAATTGTCCACAGCTTTTACTCATGTCAACATTCATCTCTTAATTTACTGTTTTGAGTTGATCGTCAATAGTCACAGTTTAGTGTGTGTGCAAATGGACTATTACCTATCTGGAAAATGACAACTTTTACATATGAAAATTCACTATAATATTTGTAATAAGTTATAATAACATCTATTACATTTCATCAAATAATTATGGTGTAGCAGGGTGTTAATTTCTCTTTTAATGGAGGAGAGAGGTAAGGGAAAACATAGAGCCTCAGTCTTAAAAAGCCTTAAGGTAGCATCAACATTGTGTCACACTACTTCTTTGTCTACTATAAACCATATAATTTCAACGGGCTACTGGATGCCAATAGTTTATCAGGAAGACAACCCCAAAGTCCACATATTTCTTAGCCAAACACTCTCTTCCACCAGTGGTAAGATACAATGCATAGTGAAACACATTAATGTAGAGCAGAATTGTCCTAATTTGAATAATTAATCCCTTATTCCTTGTACACATTAAAAGTTGTATTGATACTACATTAGAAATAAACCATACTTGTTTTCTTTCCTTTCGTATTTCTAACTCTACTCATTCGTGTATACCTGAGCCATCTATTGTCACAATTGTTATAACATCTTTTATTCTGCCATCTTTAACATGTAAACATGTTTTCAATATTTAAGGCCCAATTCAAACTAATTTGTTTATATTTTGCATTCTTAATTTGGTAACACTACAAATTTGTTTGAGTTTTTTTTTCTTATACAGATAAAAAGAAATTCAGTAGGCTTCTGGTCTATTTCATGACTAGACGTATCATGACTGATTAGGTAGTACCGAAGGTCCATATGAGCCATGCTGCCATAAAAATCATTTTGCTTGTGCAGCTCATTCTGGATCAAGTCATTATGGACATTATGTTTCCTACACTGCCCATTAAAAAAAACTTCAATAACCTTGCCATTAAAAAAACTTCAATTACCTTGCCATTGGTGATTCATTGCTTCACCTGACTCCTGCTACTTCAGGGTTGAAATAAACTCATAATATTTCATTCAACCAACTGAGCAGCATCTATCTTGATTTACAAGACATTGTGAGTCATCTGAAGTGGCTGGTGGGAACCCAACTTTGGTCCTGTGCCAGAGCAGTACTTGCTAGTAACTGCTGAGCCATCTCTCCATCCCCATCTTTGAAAAAAAGTCTCGTTTCTTCTGTAGTGCTTGTGACTAAATTCAGTGTTTTCTGTATCCTAGGCAATTGTTCTATCAGATTCACATTTGTGACCCTTCTGTTTTTACATCACATTGAGTTTTCTTCTGATTTTCTGTCTTGAAATTTTTTCTACTTCTCTTATTTCTTTTTGTTCATAGTCCATTCTGTTTTCTTAATTACATTTTAGTTTTTCTGCATTCACTTTTTTCCATTTAAGCCCACATACACATGGAAGCTGAACAATGCTCTACTTAGTGATAACTTGGTCAAGGAAGAAATAAAGAAACTAAAGACTTTAGAATTTAATAAAAATGAAGGTAATACATACCAGAACTTATGGGACACAATGAAAGCAGTGCTAAAAAAAGAACTCATAGCTGTCAGTGCCTCCAAATAGAAACTGGAGAGAACATACACTGGCAGTTTCACAGCTCACCTAAAAGCTCTAGAACAAAAAGAAGCAAACACACCCAAGATGAGTAGACCTCAGGAATAAAACAAATTCAGGGCAGCAATCAACCAAGTAGAAATAGAAAAAGAACAATACAAAGAATCCATTTGTTCCTTTTGTAGCTTGTTAGTAATTATTTACATAGTTATTTCATTAATTAATTATCACATTCCAGATTTTCTTCCCATTCCAACCACCCTCAAACTTTTCCATGATCCATAACTTCTCCCTGCCCCCTGTCTCCATGAGAATGTCCCCACCCCACCCACCCCAACAGACCTCTAAATTCTTGGGGCCTCCAGTCTCCTGAGGATTAGATGTATTTTCTGTGACTGACCCCAGACCCCAATAGTACTCTGTTGTATTAGTATTGAGGACCTCAGCCCAGCTGCTGTATGTCGTCTGGTTGGTGATCCAGTGTCTAAGAAATCTTCAGGGTCCAGGTTATTTGATACTGGGTTACTTGCCAGGTTACTTGCCCTCCTCCTCAGCTTCCTCCCACGTTTCCCTAATTCAGCCAAATGGGCCAGGACCTTCTGTTCATTGGTTGGGTTCAAATATCTGCATCTGATTCTTTCAGCTGCTTGTTGGGTCTTTCGGAGGGCAGTCATGATAGGTCCCTTTTTGTGAGTGCTCCATAGCCTCAGTAATGGTTTCAGGCCTTGGGGATCCCACTTTGGACCTGTCACTGGACCTTCTTTTTCTCAGGCTCGTCTTCATTTCCATCCCTGCAGTTCTTTCAGACAGAAACAATTATGAGTTTTGACTGTGGGACAGCAACACCATCCCTCACTTGATGCCCTTCCTTTTTGCTGGAGGGAGGCTCTACAAGTTTTCTCTCCCCAATGTAGGGCATTTCATCTAGGGTACCCCTCTTTTGAGTCCTGAGAGTCTCTCACTTCTCAGGTCTCTAGTACATTCGTGAGGGTCCTCCCAACCCATTACCTCCCGCAGTCACCTGTTTCTATTCTTTCTGCTTGTCTTCAGGGCTTCAGTCCTATTCCATCACCCAATACCAGATCATGTTCCTCTCCCCACCCCAGTCCCCTTTTCCTTCCAGGATCCTCCCTCTCTTCCCCCTTTGTGGTTGCTTTCTTCTCCCTCCCAAGTGGGACTGAGGCATCCTAACTTGGGTTCTTCAGTTTGTTGACCTTTTTGCGTTCTGTGGACTGCATCTTGGGTATTCTGTACTTTTATTGGTTAATATCTACTTACTAGTGAGTACATACCATGCATTTCCTTTTGGCTTTGAGTTACCTCATCCAGGATGCTATTTTCTCGTGCCATCGATTTGCCTGCAAATCTCAGGATGTCCTCGACTTAATAGCTGAGTAGTATTCCACGTACATGAACCACATTTTTATATCCATTCTGTCATTGGGTCATCTGGGTTGTTTCAGGTTTTATCACAAATAAGGCCACTATGAATCTAGGGGAACACATGCCCTTGTATAGTAGGGCATCTTTTGGCATATTCCCAAAGTGGTATATCTGGCCTTTTAGGTTCTATTTCCAATTTTGAGGAACTCCAAATTGATTTCAGAGGGCAACCAGTTTCCAATCCAACCAGCAATGGAGGAGTGTTCCTCTTTTTCCGCATCCTTGCCAACATGTGTTGTCACCTAAGGTTTTAATCTTTGCTATTCTGATTGGTATAAGGAGAAATCTCAGGTTTGTTTTGATTTGTACTTCTCTGATAACTAAGGACTTTGAACATTTCTTTAGGTGCTTTTAAGCCGCTAGAGATTGCTCCGTTGTGAATTCTTGTTTAAGTTCTATGTCACAATTTTTGATTGTTGTTTATTTTTTTTTTTTTTTTGGTTAGCTTCTTGAGTTCTTTTTATATATTTTTGATATTAGTCCTCTCAGATGGGCTTATGAAGATTTTTCTCCAATCTGTAGGCTAATTTGGCTTTATAGAATTCCATCCAGTTTCATGAGGTCCAATTTATCAATTCTTTCTTTTTATTGATATTTTTATTTACATTTCAAACATTAACCCTGCTCCCAGTTTCTCATATTCATAAACTTATCCTATCTTATTCCCCGCTTCTTTCTAAGTGAGAGTGTTTCCCCACCTAACCACCCACCCCTTTTCCCTGCCTTACAATTAACATTCCATATACTGGGAGTCAGCTTGGCAGGACCAAGGCCTCCTCCCAGCTGTTTAATACTAATCTCTACAGATATGCAGCTGATGTCATGGGTCTGTCCGCTGTGTAGTCTTTGCATAGTGGTTTAGTCCCTGTTAGCTGTAATAGGTTGGTATTGTTGTTCTTATGGGACTGCAAGCCTCTTCAGCTCCTTCAACCCTTTCTCTAACTCCTCCAACTGGGATCCCATTCTCAGTTCAATGGTTTGCTGCTAACATTTGCCTCTGTATTTGTCATGCTTTGGCAGAGACTCTCAGGAGACAGCTATATCAGGCTCCTGCCAGCATGCACTTCTTGGCATCAGCAATATTGTCTGGGTTTGGTGGGGTCCATTTCCAGGTGGGGCAGGCTCTGAATGGCAATTCCTTCAGTCTCTGCTCCAAGTTTGGACCATTTATCAGTTCTTGATCTTAGAGCAGGAGCCATTTGATTTCTGTTTAGGAAATTTCCCCCTGTGCCAATGTGTTCAAGTCTCTTTCCCAATTTCTCTTCTATTAGATTGAGTGTATCTGTTTGTTTGTTGAGGTCCTTGATCCACTTAGACTTGAGCTTTGTGCAAGGTGACAAATATGGATCTACTTTCCTTTGTCTACACACAGACCTGCACTGTTTATTGAAGATGCTTTCTTTTTTCCACTGTATATTTTTGGTTTCTTTGTCAAAGTTTTATTTCTGGGTATTCACTTCTATTTCATTGATCAACCTGTCTCTGTACCAATACGATGCAGTTTTTAATCACTATTTCTCTGCAGTAAAGCTTGAGGCCAGGGATGGTGATTCTCCCAGCACTTCTGTTATTGTTAAGAATGTTTTCGCAATTCTGGGTTTTTTGCCTTTCTAGATGAATTTGAGAATTTCTTTTTCCATGTCTTTGAAGAATTGTGTTAAGATACTGATGGGAATAAATTATCATTTCAAATTCGTCATAAAATATTTTAATAGAACTGATTATGAATCCTATACCTCCCAAATGTTTAGAATAAAGATGTTCATATAGTATTGATTCTATCATCTCAGGCAATAGGAAAAAGCTCTGCAAATATTGGTTTATTACTAGAAATGGGGTAGCTTACAGATTGATTTACATGGTGCAATTGACTATCAAAGCATGTGAAAAAACACTCTGAAAATTTATATCAGAATCACAGACCAGTGCCTCACATTGTTAGACATTGGCTTACTCAACTAATTAGATGATAAAATTTTTGTTTCAAAAATTAGAATCCAGAGAGTTAAAGTGCTGTAAATGAATCTTTTATACCTGAATATGAACCATTCTAAATACTGCCCATTTCTGCTGGTGATTATTCTACCTTGTCTTTGAGTATAAGTAGTATTCTAATTTTGATGGTGATTATCTATCAAAAGAGTCATACAAGTTCTAAAGTGATTCATTTTACTAGAAATTTAGTAGAGTTCTCAGACGATTTCGTCCCATTCTACTTAATACAAACTAGTAAATTTGTGCAGCAATTTACTGAATTCAGTGTAACTGGCAGATGTATTGTAAAAGAGATACAAGCTCTTCCAGTCCTTTCTCTGATTCCTTCAACGGGGGTCCTGTTCTCAGTTCAGTGGTTTGCTGCTGGCATTTGCCTATGTATTTGCTGTATTCTGACTGTGTCTCTCAGGAGATATCTACATCTGGTTCCTGTCGGCCTGCACTTCTTTGCTTCATCCATCTTATCTAGTTTGGTGGCTGTATATGTATGGGCCACATGTGGGGCAGCCTCTGAATGGGTGTTCCTTCTGCCTCTGTTCTAAACTTTGCCTCCCTATTCCCTTCCAAGGGTATTCTTGTTCCAGTTAATGAAGATAAAGAGAGAGAGAGAAAGAGAGAGAGAGAGAGAGAGAGAGAGAGAGAGAGAGAGAGAGAGAGAGAGAGAGAGAGAGAGGCCTTAAATTGGTTGGTTATATTTTGTGTTTTTCTCAGATTAAAAGAAAAAAGAATGTTGCTTCAGTAGCAAGGCTGTGGGTTTCCCTTTATTTTATAGATTCTCACATAGTTATAATAAATAAAATGTGACTTTTCATTGTGACTCAAATTCCAATTTTGATATCTCGCAAAACTCTAGTAGGTATGATATCTAATCCAGGATATAGACAGGACATAGAAGAGTTTTGGTAGCATGAAGCAATACTGTGATATCTTTATATAAGACAATCTACACTCATTTTTTGCTATATAATTTGTAAGTAAGCAAATGTTCTCCTTTTTATAACTTTATGCTTTAAATAATAGAAGTACAATCACAATGAATATAATAGGAACAGAATAATTTTGGATATAGCCTTTTTGTAGTAGGCACAATTTATTTGAGATTCAAACAGATTGTTGTATGCATAGAAAGTTCATTATTTTTAAAGATACTACATAATACAGCACTATAAAAATATACCATAGATTCTTTAACCGTTCAGTTTTTGAAATATATATGGATAGTTTTCATCTTTTGCTATCAAGGTAATAAATCTGCCACAAGTATTGTATATATTATTGCATGAAAATAAATTTTTATTACTTGAGAATCAATGCACCCAACAGTAAAAATTGTCTGATAGTATAGCAACCATTCATTTAATTTTATAAATTACTATCAAAGTGTGTTTCAGAAAGGTTAGACTATTATACAGGATTTCTTTCCAACATATATTTAAGGCATTCTCACCAAAACTTGATATTGTAACAATTTCATTTTTGCCATAAAATACAAATTGTCGTAGTTCATTTTCTTTTCCCAAAACGAAATGTATCAACAAAATGTATAAATTTAAGAAGAATGAAAGTTTATTTTGGTATACAATTCTAAAGGCAGAGACATGAAAGAAAGTATAAAATAGTACACTATGGCAGTGTGGGAGAAATTGAGGAAAAGTTCACACTTTGCTTGACAACTAACTCTTTGAAGAAATAATCATCCTTAAAACTAATCCAGATTTTTAAATAATCCATTTTATTTAAAAATTATTTTATTTTATCTACATTCCAATCATTGCCCCCATACCCCCAGCCATAGTTCTTCATCCTATTCTTCCTCCTCCTTGTTTCTGAGAGTGTGCTTCCCCCCAGACCTCCCTCATTTCTGAGGCGTCAAACCTCTCAAGGATTAAGCATATCATCATCTCCCACTGAGACCAGACCAGGCAGATCTCTGCTATATATGTCTCAGAGGCTTCAGACAAGCCAGTGTATGTTCCTGGGAGGCTCTGGGAGTTTCCTGGCATCTGGTGATGTTGAAACTGCTGATCTTTTTATAGTATGAGTGTATCTTTTTATCATACTCACTTTCAGCTTCTTTAATCCTTCCCTTAATTCAACTATAGGGGTCACAGATTTCAGTCCAATGGATGGGTATAAGTATCTGCTTCTGTCTCAGTCAGTTGCTAGTAGGGCTTCTGAGGGAACAGTCACTCCAGTCTCCCGTCTGTTAGCACTTCATTGCACAGTAGTGTCAGGCCTTGGTGTCCGACCATGAGATAAATCTCATCAGGTAAGTCATTTGACCGCTTCCTTCCTTTTAGTGTCTTCCGCATGTCCCTGCAATTTCTTTTAGACAGGAACGATCCTAGGTCAGAAATTTCCTGACTGTGAGTTAGTAACCCCTGTCCCTCCTCCCGAGGCCCTATCTATCTACTGGAGGTGGACTCCTCAAGTTCTCTTTCCCCAATGTTGGAAATTTTGGCTAAGGTCACCCCCAATGAGTCCTGAGAGTGTCTTACCTCCCAGGTCTCTGGTACTTTCTAGAGAATCTCCCCACTTCCTACTCACTGAGGCTGCTTATTTCCATTCATTCCCTTGGCCCTTTGGGATTCACTCCTGTCCCTTCCCCCAACTATGTAACCCTGTCCCCCTCTTTCTCCTCCCCCTCTCTTCCAATGCATCCTGTGATTGTTCCACCCCAACCCCCACCCCAGTCTAAGTGGGATTAAAGCCTCCTCACTTAGGCATTTCTGCTTGTTGCACTTTTTATGGTCTGTAGGTTTTATCCTGGGTATTTTGTACTTTTTTGGCTAATATCCACTTAAGAGTGAGAACATACCATGTCTTTTGGGGTCTGAGTTACCTCAGGATGAATATTTTCTAGTTACATCCATTTGCCTGCAAAATTTATTATGTCTTTATTTTTAATAGCTTGATATTATTTTATTTTGTAAATGAACCACAATTTCTGTTGAAGGATATCTAGGATTTTTCCAGCTTCTGGCTATTACAAATAAGGCTGCTATGAGCATAGTGGAGCATGTGTCTTTGTTATATGTTGGGGCATCTTTTGTGTATATGACCAAGAAAGGTATAGCTGGGTCCTCAGGTAGTTCAATGTCCAATTTTCTGAGGAACCTCCAGACTGAATTCCAGAATGGCTGTACCAGTCTGCAATCCCACCAACAATGGAGGAGTGTTCCTCTTTCTCCACATTCTCACCAACATATGCTGTCACCTGAGTTTTTAAATCTTAGCCATTCTGACTGGTGTGAGGTGGAATATCAGGGTCATTTTGATTTGCATTTCCCTAATCAGTAAGGACTTTCAACATTTCTGCAAGTGTTTTGCAGGCATTCAAGATTCTTCTGTTGTGAATTCTTTGTTTAGTTGTATACCCCATTTTTAATTGAGTTATTTGGGTTTTTGGAGGTTAACTTCTTGAATTCTTTATATATTTTAGATATTAGACCTCTGTCTGATGTAGGATTCATGATGATTTTTTCCAGTATGCATATTTCTGATTTGTCCTGCTGAGGCTTTCTTTTGTCATGCAGAAAATTTTCCATTTCTTGAGGCCTCATTTATCAATTTTTGATCTTAGATCCTGAGTTATTGGTATTCTGTTCAGGAAATTTTTCCCTTTGCTAATGTATTCAAGGCCATTTCTCACTTTCTCTTTTATTAGATTCAATTTATCTGGTTTTATGCTGAGATTCTTGATCTACTTGGGTGTGAGCTTTATGCAAGGTGATAAATATTGATCAATTAGCATTCTTCTACTTTCAGACCATCAGTTAGACCAGTACTACTTGTTGAAGATGTTTTCTCTCTTTCTGCTCTATGGTTTTGACTTCTTTATGAAAGATCAAGTATCCATAGGTGTATGGGTTTACTTCTGGTCTTCAGTTTTAGTCCACTGATTGACCCATCTATCTTTGTACCAATATCATGCAGTTTTTATCACTATAGCTCTCTAGTACATCTTGAGGTCCAGGATCGTGATCCCCTCAGAATTTCTTTTATTGTTGAGAAGTGTTTTGGCTATTTGTTTTTTTGTTTTTCCATGTAAAGTTGAGAATCTTGGTTAGTGGGCGTACTATCTCATCCTTTTTCTCATCCCACTACATTCTTATTCAATCCGTTAATCTCACAGTATTCCTAACCTTGTTTCTTTTCAACTATTCTATATTTTTACTTCCTTATATTGTTTTTGCATACTATAGTGTTATAGCTTTATTTATGTATTTTGGTTATATTCTATTTAGTAATATTCATAGAATTATTGCTAGGATATATATCATTCCTATAAATGCATGTTTTACATATATGTATGAAGAATTAACTACATATATTCTAAATGTAATCTGTTTATGTCTTAAAATATATACCCCCAAATATATACATATGTATTTTATCTATTTTTCACAAAAGTAAATATGTATTTATATTAGATTGTCCTGCTTAATACATGCAATAAGACATATTTTGCCTACTATATCATTATATTTCTCTTTCAGATTCCTATCCTCCCTTCCCTACCATAGTCACTGGTAAACAATTCCTTCCACAGTATTTTTTTTTGGCTATCCTATAAATCTTCCCAAATCCACCCACTCAAATATCTGTTCTTTTTTTTTCCTTTTTAAAAACCAAGACCAACTTATCATATCTACATATTTTTGGATATGTGAACTTCTACTTGAGCATGGTCATACTGCTAGCAGAATTAACTTAAAAAAGACAAACATTCCCTCTCCGACAAGCTGTCAATTGCCAATAGTTTCGTGTCAAGGTGTAGGACTTTTAATTTCTACCTCCTATCTTCATGCTGTGAGTTCATATGTGTAAGTTTCTTGCTGTGCCCTGAAAACACTATTTCCTTATGTTCATCAGATGTTTCCCACTTCCTATGCCAATCTTTATGCTTCATCCTCTGTAATGATTGCTGAACCTTGTAAAATGAGGTGTGATATAGATTTCCAATATACTCTGAAGTCTCTTTTTTCTGCACATTGATGAGTTTTGTGTCACATTATTAATCTCCAGATTCTTCAAGAAAAGGCTTCTCTTTTGAGGGATGGGTAATGCATTAATCTATGAGTGTAGTGATAAGTCAATAGGACTTTGCTTATTAGCAGATAAACAGTTGCATATTTGCACTTGGGGCCTAATAACTTGCCCACCCACAGGTACATGTTTCAGCAGTGGTACTAGTTATGGCTAGAGTGGAATTTACATTCAATCAGAAAGTGAGTAGTTACTTCTGTGAGACTCCTTCCACTATTACACAAGCGGGCAGGTCTTTCCAGACCAGTTGTTGTTGTTGTCTATAGGGCTTAAAGCTGGATAAGACTACAGGATTTTTTTTCCTACTGGCAGACTGCACAGTCCATTTCTGCACTATGAGAACCAGTCAGTAAAGATTAAGCTTGCATATCTGTTCCAACTGATTTCTCCATGCTCTAAACTAAAATAAGTGGTTTCTTCAACAATAGGGAGGGTCTTATCAATTTTTAAAGGATAACCAATACTTAATCTTACTTGTCAACTTGGCTATATCTGGAATCAACTAAAAGCCAAACATTTGAGAACATCTGTGAAGGCTTTTCTTGACTGGATCACTTGAGGTGAAAAGATTTTACCTTAAATCTCAGCCATAGCTTTGGATAGCAGTCTGTATAAAAAGACAAGTAAAAAGGAAGCTGTTTAACCTTTGTTTGCTTTTCCTCACTCTTGCTGGGAAGGTCAACTATCCTGTTGCTGAGGCGTGGCTTCACTGGCATTAGAACTTACTTCAAGATTCCAGCATAGACAGAAGACCAGTGACCTTTCCATCAGAAGGCAACAATTATTGATTAACAAGACAAAAGCCTATAATTAATTTTTCAAACTTTATTTTTATGATGGTTTTTAAATGCTTTAACCTTCTTTTAGACTACCACCCACCAGACGTAGTGGGAAAGAAAGGATACTGGGAATGGGGGAAGAGGATTGGACTTGTTTAGAAAGGTTCTTTGGACTAATCCCCTCCTGTGTTAGGAAATCAGCAGTTCAGTTTGCAGGTCAGCAGCAGCAGCTCAATCCACTTGCAAACATTTTGTGGATAAACCAGCAGTCCAGTTTGGGATAGCAACCACAAATCAGCAGTGATGACACTACATAGAAGAGAGAGCCAGACCTCAACCTTCTTGTAAGTTGGCAAGAGGGATCAGGAAGAAAACCAGGAAAAGTTCTTGGTTATACTTCTCTCAGGGAAGTGAAGATCAGAGAAGTGAAACCCACAAGTGTTGCACATCTAGCTCTATAGGCACGCCAAGCTCAGCCCTGTCACTGTCTGTGGAGTCCTATTTATACACTCCAGATACCACATGTCCTCCACGGGTCTTGCGTCATCGCGTGCATCTGTCACAGCTGACAGCACTCTGTCAGTCAGTCAGAGTCCACAGAAGGTGCAAGAAACTGCAGCATGCCTCGAGAAGTTTTTTGGTGCATTTCTCTCTATGGAGTCCTGAAAAATGTAACTCAACTATACACTGTAAAGCAAACCAATAAATGCATGCTGTTAGCAAAGAATCCTTCATCGCATGTCTTTTCGTGTGAGTGCTTTAGCAGAACATCCTCACTCCTGTGTCTGCTTCAATGAAATATTCCTTCAGGAGTCTGCCTTAGCCTACACATCTATGCCCACTTTAGTGAAATGTTCCTTTGGGTGCTTGCCCCAGCAAAACACCATCCAACTGACTTTCCAAAGAACCCTTAAGCCTCTAAACCATGCTATTTTGACAGATTGGGGGTTTTATTTGGTAATTTCTTTCTGTTACATTGTAAGTTCATTGAAATGCTTTTAATAAGTGTATTTATGCATTTTAGGAAGCTTGTACAGGAATAGGTTTCCATCTGACTTTTTCCCAGTCTTCACTGTTATATAGTCCTTCAAGTTTTCCTTCCGTTCTGCTCTCCTCTCCTCCTCCACCCCATTTAACCCATCCTGTTCTATTATTTCAAATTTAGTTTTAAATCTTTAAAATGAACACTTTCAAATTGAACTTCTGTACATTTATCTTCACCTCACAGATACATATGAAAATGCATCATGTTCATTTATTTGTGGGTGAAACCCCTACCTGACCACTGAGTATTATGCAACATTGATATTATGAAGGCACACCAAAAGTATATTACTATACTGTAACTAAGAATAATTTCCTGTTGTACTACTTTATTTTTAATCAATAATTTATTTTATGATGCTATGAAATAATACTTAATGCTTTTTACATTTTTGTTGTTAATATTAGTGATAGTTTTTCATTTTAAGTCTTCAGGTTTTCCATGCTGATGACTAACTTCTATGTACATGCTTCTCTTTAAATTGAATCTTTTCAGAGGTAACTCTACAGACAATGATAACTAATCAAAATGCAGTGTTTTGGAGCTCAGTCCCATTGGATACATCTATAAAGCAATATTATATCTAAGGCTCAGGAAACACTGTGAAAGAGATGACAGAAAGAGTAAGAGAATCAGAAACGTTGCTGTGAGATTGTGTCTCCTAAGAATATCAGAAGCTCTACCCATAAATCCTTACCAACATGACAGCTCAAACATGAACTAAACAAAGATGGCACCAAGGGACGTTCCACAGTTTAGAGACTAGACTGGTTATATTTAGAAATATATATGTATATACATATATGCGTACAATAACAATTAATGAAAAAAGAGGCTATGACTTGGAAGGAGCATAGTGAGGGGTATACGAGAGGATTTGGAGGGAGAAAAGAAAAGGGAGAAATGTTATGATTATATTATAGTCTCAAAAAACTACATATACAAATTGAATATTATATATATTTTAATTTAATTATAAATAGTGCAGATTCCTGATATACATATAATGCATACATATCATACATGTGATTAATATATTAATGTATACATATTGTATATATATTATATACTTATATTTGCACACAGATACACACCACATACACACATAAAAATGAGAGAAAAACAGGCAAAGAGAGATATAGTCAGAATTAGAGAGAAAACTTTTGTTAGAGTAATGTAATTACATTAATCAAACTTACTTAAATGCTTGGGAAAAATATATTTTTAATGTAAAACTTAAAACATTGATAAATATTTTGTAAAACAGGGAGATCAAGGCATTGACTCATATTTCTGATGTTAACAGTACTTTTTTCTATGACAGCATTAAAGGCAGCACACTTTTAAATACTTTCTTGTTATATTGTTTTGATCATGCTAAACTAGCAGCTATGCACATGTACTCCCAAGAGATAAATGGCAATATTAAGTTATTCCTTTGAAGGGTGTTTTATTTACCTTTCAAAAAAAAGACCTGCAGTTTCTAACCATGATTCTAATAATAGCAGTGTGTCTACCTATTCCATTACATATTAATTTATTTAGGACTGAGAAGTAAGGACTTTAATATATTTTGTCACGGCAGTTATTAGACAGAAAGATGCATCCAGATACATTATAGTAGCTATAAAATGGCATTTTTACCTGCTTATATCTAGATATCAACACTTTACAGTTTAATCACCCTTCTTCAAAACACTTTATACATTAGAAAAACTCTACATTCTTTGCTTTCATTTATTAAAAATATTTGCATAAGATAATTTTTAATCATTTTTCTTAAATATAAAATTGATAAGGAAACTAAGAATATTATCACTTCAATTATTTCCCTTTAGGTAACTGTGGTTATTTCATTGCATGTCATTATTCCAGAAATATTGCTATGTGCAACTGTAGTAAAAAAAACTTAGGATGTTATTTTCAAATGTAATTTTACTCAAAATATCCCAAATATACAGTTAGTCTTCAATGGAGCGCATCATTTCTGCAGGACCAAGTGTGCCCTAATCATATTTCAAAGAAATAAAACTGTGAATTTAGCTCTTGGGTTATTATTAGCATCAATATAAGTATGTTCACTCAGCCTTGATATTCATTGGCATTTCCAATTACCTGGAATGCTTACAGTAAAAACTGACATTTGTGTACATATTCATGTATTGTCACAATTCATATCTCCTGCTGAAAATGATAGTTATATAATACTCATGTGAATTTCTTTGAATTTGATAGGTAATTAGTATTAAGGGTGACTCATGAAAATATGCCTACCTGTTACACTTTACATAAAACAATATGATTTATAAGCAAATATAACATAGAAATTTTGTAACCATAAGCTCAGTGCTCTTTTCCATATAGTTTAAAATAATGTCAGAATCATGGAATTTGAACTATATCATACATAATCTATACTTTTCTACATTTTATTTTCATTCAATCCCAATTATTGAGTATCCCTGCTTTTCACTGAATGGGAGGGTATGAAGTTAGATGGGTTGAAAATGAGTAAATTGGGTGGTAAGACTGTGAGTATGCTGGGAGGAGTTGATGGAGAGCAAACATAATCAAGATATGTTGTATGAAAATTTTAACTTAAAAACAGCATTTTTTAACCTCTGAGTTTCAATAACTAATTTTCCCTTCTTCCCCATTCTGACAGCCATTTCTCTATAAGTTGGTACATAATTTATTTTTTCTTTTAATTATATATGTATATATATATATAAAGTTTTAAAAGGTGATTTGTATTTATTTATTTATTTATGTATTTATATAGTTTATATCCTAATATTAGCTCCCCCTCTACTCTCTGTTTACCCCCACACAGCTCCTTCCACCATTCCACACTCCTCTTCTCCTTTGAGAAGGAGGCAGCCACCTTTGGGCACCATGTAGCATCAAGTTACTGTAGGATACAGGCAGGTAACAGAGTCAGAGACAACACCTGCTCTAGTGTTGGAGGGCCCACGTGAAGACCAAGCTGCACATCTGCAACATAAGCCTATATATGTAAATGGGGGAGAACAAATCAAGCCCATGCTTGCTCTTTGGTTGGTGGTTCAGTCTCTAGGAGCTCCCAAAGTTCTAGGTGAGTTGACTTTGTTGGTCTTCCTGTGGAATATCTATCCTCTTTGGGTCCCTCTATTCTTCCCCCAACTCTTTCACAAGACTAGGCCTACATTATAAAATGAACAAATCAGACTAATAGCACAATTTGACTTCAGATATTTATAATTTCTTTATAATAAGAACTTTAAAATTATTCCTCAAATATTTTGCAATATTCAATCAGTCATTATTAATTATGTAATTATAGTCATCATATTGTGCACTTCTAATATCTGACTGAAACTTTGTACTCTTGATTAGTGTTTCCCTTTTCTCAGTTGAACCTCTTTGCTGGCCTTGATAATCCACCTATATTCTCCTTATGTGAGTTCAATTCCCTTTTGATTCCATGAGCTAATACTGTTTTATTCTGTGCTTTGCTTATTCCCTTAACATTATGTTCTCTAGATTCAGTCATGTTGTCATAAATGGCTTAATTTCTTTCTTCAAAGTTCAAGAAGCATTCTATTGGTTAGTTACGTGAAATTTTTAGCGCAGATGAACAGTTAAAACATTTCCATGTTTTTACTACTGTGAATAATGTTTCAATAAACATAGTAGTACATGTCTTTTCAATATACCAATATTAATTCTAAATTGCATATACTCAATAGTAAGAGTGTTTGTTTACATGATATATTTTTTTTACTTTTTTTTAGAAGCTACCATTCTGTTGTCTAAACTGATTGAGCTGACTTATCACTCTACCAAATATATAAAGTTTCCTTACCTGACCATTCTCCTTGATACTTGTTTTATTTATTTAATATACGTTAAGTTAAAATATAATCTCATTAATATACTTTAAGTTAAAATATAATCTTATTTTTCACCCTTACCCTTATTCCTTAACCCATGCCCCCCTATGTCTTTTCCCTGCCCACATCCACACCTCCCTCTCAAATTGCTAACATTTTTTTCTGTGATTATTACTATTTTGTTCTATATAAATATTAAGGGGTCATATCTGTGGGATAGACTAATTTCTCATTCTCAGCAGTCATTAGTGGCCTATAGTTCTTTGTCTAGAGCGTGGGACTCCATGAGATTTTTTTGAACTGCATTAGTATGTTTATTGATATTGACATTATTTGGATATTGATTAAGCAGCACTTTCTAGAGGACAGTCTCATAGCTGACTTTCTGGTCTTTGGGCACTTAAAATCTTTATGCCCCATTCTTCTATAATGCTCCCTGAGTCTTAGGTGCAGAGCCTTTTTAACAGTGCATAGATATAATGTATATAATTAGATTTTTAAAATAAATTCCTACAGTAATTAATTTTCTGCAGTTGTATACTTTATCTGCTATAGAATATCTCAGGAATGTATACTTCTGTGATATATACCTGGATTTTCTGTGATATCATCTTGAAATTAAATTTTACTAAATTATTGTGAATTTTTATTTAGAGTAGCAAGCTATAGCACCTTTGGCAACTTACTTCTAGGTAGAAAGAATATTATGCTTAATACCAGCATAGTAGCAGGAACACATGCAAGAAAGGAGAAAAAAAATCGCATAATGAGGCAGGACATCAGAGAGTCAGTTCTGACCTTTGTGTTTTTCTGCCCGGTAAACTGTTGAATACTATGAAAACTATGTTAATTATTTCTAATAATAGGTTTTCTAAGGAATTGACTGCCATAGTTCCCATAGCTTCAATGTCCTACCATCACTCCCCATGGCTACATAACAGAAGAACCTTCCAGTACATGAACCTGGGGGGAGAACCTATATTCAAACCTTAGTATTCCTATGGAGCTAAACTGAGTGGATTTAATATCTGTTATTCTTAATCATATGTCATATGCACATCCCTTAAAGCTCTTAATTTATTCTATTTGGTGTAAACAATTTGCTTTGTCTTGGTTATATATATATATATATATGTCATGTGAAAAAACTATATATATATATATATATATATCCTGAATCTTAGATTTTTTTTGGAATCTTATGTATTTAAATAATAAGAAATAATTACAAATTTAGTTGTTTGGGTACATTGACCTTATAAAAAGAATTATTTTGATGTTTTATTTAGTTATTTAAAGTTCGCGTGATGGCTACTGGCCACAAAACTGTCAGACAGGTGATTATATGTGTGAACATTGGGAAAAATAATCTATAAGAAAATAGATTAGAAATTTGAAGGTGAGAAAAATTGCCCATAGCTCCAAACTGAGCTCTATGTCTTATCAGTGTGTATTTAATAACTTTTGAATATAGTGCACACCTTCTGAATTGGTCAGGGCTCTCTAGAGAATATAACTAATAAGGCGCATAGTGGGAGAGAAGAGAGAGTGATTATTACAAAAGCAAGGTAAAAAAGGGAAAGATGCAATTCGTTTTATACATAACTGGAGATAAACCCCAAACTTAGAAGAGTTAATTCCCTTCTTTAAATTCTTTTTAAAGCCATTTTACATTGGTGTTTGTCGGTACTTAGATATCTAGTTTCTTCTTTATATTACATGTGAAGAAATTGAGATGCAAAGAAGTGACTTCTTCAGAGTCACACAGTTCATTAACTACAAAACAGAAACAAAAGCTTATGAATTCAACATTGATTTTAAGGCTGTGCTAAACTAAGTTTTCCTTTATTAATAAGAGTGTAAGACACAAGATCTAGGCATATTTCAAAAATAAAGTGCATAATAATTTTGTCATTGTACTATTGATATATGCTGGTTTGAGTTAGAAATATTTGCCTTGGCATGCAATTGTCATTCTGAGCCAGATGTCAAAGTATTTTGGATACTACTAGCCCACTAGTGATGTGGTGATTTTGTGTTATTTTAAAACATGTCCTGTTCTATCCTTTTATAAAGACTTCTAAACAAAGAAATAAGCCTGTGAAAGTACAGGGGTGTATATACTGGCAGAGGTGAGGTGTATATACTGGCAAGAGGCCAGAATGATCGAAGGATGTGCTCATTTTCAAGCCATCCTCAATGACAGAAAACATTTCTTTCAATATTACTTAGAAAAGAACTGTTTTAAGTTAGTTACTATCTGGACAGTACTTAGTGGGATGTGTGTGTGAGTAGTGACGGCTAATCAGCATGATTTTATGATTTTTATAACTTCCATTTTCAAGTGGAATGTTTATATAGAGGCGTTCACATTTTCAGAAGAGCTTTGCATATAATAACTTCAGCTCTCCATAAGGGAACTGAGGATATGATGCTTTTCCTTAATGAGTTACATTCAAATTTTCCATAAGAAGAATCTCAAAATAGATCATAATGAATTCACCATGACAAATTCTCCAGGGATAAATTGGCACAGTTTTAGAAGTGGGCTATAGAGGAGTCAGTATGACAGTGGGCGGAGTGGGGGAGAAGGGTGTGTAGAAGTGACTTTATACAGTTTGCTTTTACTCACATGCCTGAGTTTAAGTGACAGCTATGCATTTTGGCACCAAAGAAGCAGGGTTAGATGTTTACTAGTTCAGGAGTGAGGGTTGTGAGTTTGCATATCTAGCAGCTGGAGTGTGTTTGTGGTAGCTGCTTTCCTGTGCTAAGCTGATTTACTTGTTTAAGGTCTGACCTCATCATCCTGTCAGTATGGGTTCCCACCTACGCTGTTAGCGGCAGCTTTCTGGCTTCAGCTAAGCTGGAAGTATTCACAGGCAGAGGGGGAGGGGAGAGAAAGCAAGAAAAACTGCTCGCTCTCTCAGCACTTGTGCTTTTGTTAGTTCTACACAAGAGGCAGAGAGAAACAAGAGATAACAAAGGCTCCATTTCCTTTCTGTTAGAGAAGGCTTTTGTCTTTTCTCGGGCAACAATGTCAGTGTCCGGCAAGAAAGAGTTTGATGTGAAACAGATCCTGAGGCTGCGCTGGAGATGGTTTAGTCATCCTTCTCAAGGATCCCCTAACACTGGAAGCTGCCTTCAGCAGGAAGGATATGAGCATAGAGGGACCCCGGTGCAGGGCAGGTTGAAGAACCACTCACGGGACAGAAACGGACTGAAGAAAAGCAATAGTCCTGTCCACCACGATATACTGACGCCAGTGCCAGGACCAGCCCCTACCCATCAAAGAGTCCTTCAGAATTGGCACCAACAAAACGTGATAGTACATCTTCAAGCAAATGAAGACACTCCTAAAGCCGTTCCAGAAGGAAATTTGCTCAAAGAAGCTTGTGAGAAGCGCGCACGAGATTTGGAGATGATGGGTGATGACAATATAGAAGATTCTAGAGCACGGTAGGAGTTTTTGGTTATGTAAGTGAAAGCTTTAACCTAGATTAACTTAGTCTATAAAACTCTCATTTCATGCTAAATAGGAAGTATCACAATAATGTGAATTTGTGTGCAGCCAATCAGGGTCTTGAAGAAACATTCGCTTCTAAGTCTATGAAAGAACATTGTAATCACACATATGTTTTGCTAATTAAAAGGGAACTATTTTTCCTAATAGGGTTACTTTTTATTATGTTCCCTATCCATTCAGGATTCTTTTGATTTTAAGAAACAGGTTTTTTTTTAATAACTAGTCTCTGTAGATATCTTCAACAGTTTAGATATTCCAACAGAGATGTTTGTTTTGACAAGTGCATTAAATCAGAACTCTTTTTTTTATTTTGTTAACAAGATTAACTTTGACAAAAATAAATACAAGTTCTGACGTTGAACATATCCTTGGCTTACTGCTTAGGACATAGTAATAGTTTTGAAATTCTTTGGGTTTCGGTTTTTGTTTTTCGTGAGAATATATAAAATTCCTTGTCATTTGAGAGCCATTTCACAGCTAGTTTGCAAACAAAAGTGTTTATTGGGCAAGTAATAAGAGTTTGCTCACATCAGTGGATTAGTAAAATAAAAATGCCAAGTATTTTAAGGAAATAAAATTGAGCTAAGAAAGCAAAATGTGTATTTGGGACAGAATTTTTAAGACGTGATTTTATTCTAAACTGCATTTGTCAGTAATCTTTGAGTGGAAGAATTGTTTATTCTGTTCTTTAGTATTGTTAAATACAAGAAAACCTAGTACAGTCATCATTTTTTGTATTGCCAGTAGAAATTTTATATCAGTAATTTGTTTAAGTCAGAATGAATATTTGAACTGAAATTAAAGCTTAAAAGTGCTGTATAAAAAGATCTATTTTGATGTATTGAAAATCATAATAATCTATCATGAAATTATACTAACTTTGGAAAACTAGATGCTTGACAATGTGTTCCTATTAAGGGCTGGGGTATTTTCTTCATCATGTAAAATTGTTTAGTATACATAGAAAATGCTATTTGTTTCCATGAGTCCAAAACAGAATATTCAAAGAAAATGTAGTATATTATTAACAGTATGATAGAGACAACCACATATGCAAAACAACAGCTTTAGAGGATCTTGGTCTTTTTGAAATGTAAATATATCAAAAAATTGTGAAATGACTTTAAGAAGAATATTAGATCAGCTACAATATAGCTCTTATAAGATTTCAAGTGTTTCTTTGTGAACGTGTGTGTTTTTTCTTTACCTAGAGAAATTATACAACTATTAAGTTTGAAAACTCAATTTAGTATAACTAAAAGATATTCAGAATATAAGGGAGTCAGATTTCTCAATTTGAAGAATTTTCCTGTATACTTTCCTCATTCTACTTTTTAATGGGCAATTTGAAGGCTAATGCAAATATTTAACTATAAAAACCTACTCTCATTTCCTAAGAAAATCCTTTTAGTATCTGGGACTAAAACTAAATAGAATAGAAAAGAGTAAAGTAAGTTTGGTGCTAGAAGAAAATGATGGCAAATGTCCAGTCTAAGGTATCACCCGATGACTTTACTTATGATTTTGACATTCCTTATATTACAAAGAATTTTTTTGATAATTAAGATTTCATTGAAAAGTTAATACTTTCTTAAAATAAACACAGGAAATATTTATAAGTGTGCCAAAACTATGAATGCAGAAGGGGAGGACTAAATTGGGGGAACTTACTAATTAAAATATTGTCTTATTATCCTCTTATTACCTATTATAAATTTCCATGTTTTGTTCGAAGAGAGTTCAAGGAGTAGGTTTGGAATTTCTGGCTACTTTAATTCTCTCTTCTGCAGCAAGATTGTAGAACTGAAGGAAAAGATTGTGCTAAATTGGCACCAGAGCACCACATCCTTGATACAATTCCTTTGACTAAAATGAAATAAAAGAAAAGAAAATCAGCAATCTGTATGGAGAAACCATGATAGCACTATGGGTGACCTCTGAAAACTCAGCAGAGAAAGCTAAGACATTCCACTTTCTGTATATATAATTCAGCAAAGAAGGCCAAGATATTCCACTTTCTGTATATATTAAAAAAGTTGAATCCATAATAGACTAATTTATAAGTATTCAATATAAAAATAAGCCAAATTTATTCCTCAAAGATATTAAAGTCAGTGTGGTAAAATTTTATTAACATTTTATATAATTTAAAATTCCAAATATATACTTCTAAGCTTCGATCATAAGTATGTAGTATACTTAAGAACAGAAGTCACATATCTGAGCACTACGAAGCTGCATATATCAATACTATCATCAGAGTTCTGAATTCTTCTGTCATTCATTTTCTATGATAGTCATCTGACAACTCTGCATCTTTGCTTTTGTGTAGCTACCATGTTTAAGATTTTTCTTCTTTGTTTCAAGCATATACTTCCAGTGATAAATATTTCAATATTATATTATGAAAATGGTAATATTTAGCTACATGATAAATATGATAAATAATGCATGCTATTTACCTATAACCATAGCTGATTGCTCCTATATAAACAATTGTATTAGTGTTTAGATGAAAATCGTGGTATTAAAAAGAGTCTTCACTATAACAAACATTAGTTCTTACATGAAATGAACGTGACATGTTTCCAATGCCAGCATATACCTTAAGCTGCCAGTTAAAGAGCTATTTAGTTTAAAGACATGAAAAAGGAATGAGGATCATGCTGCTGTTCTGTCTATTGGACAGGTGTGGAATAACTGACAGCTACACATACATTAATCTGCATAACTTCCTAGTTTGAGTGTTTGAAATGCTATTCAAAATTCTGCTTCACTGATCACTTTTTATTGGTCAAATAAAATTTGCTTTGAAAACTGTGGCTGTCATCATACATATCAATATAGAACAGGAAAGGAGAACTGTATTAATGACAGAATTTGTCAATAAGTATATCCACAGATATTGAGTATTCAGGAACTAGACTAAGTGTTAGGAATAGAATGAAATCTAAAGGAATAATATATTTTGATATTTATGCATATTATGAACCCATATATAAAATTTAAGTAACTATAAGTGGTATTAAAGAAAATTAAAGGGGATAGAGTGGAAAAAGGGTTAGCGATACATTCAAATAGGGATAGGGTTTCCGAAGCAATTGCAACTGAACAGATATTCAAGTGCAATGAAAGAATCCAAGCTTCTGAGTCACAAATGTGAGGCAAGTGCCAGGTCACTGCCCCTGTTTCACAGAAGAGTCCTGAACAGCCATATATCATTTTTCTGTGCAGATCAGTGCTACATGTTGGGTGCTACGTGTTTCCACATAACCAAATGAATGAAATACAAAAATCCTCAGATTAAATGAATACTAAAAATTGCCCATTGTCCTGTCTTTTTTTTGGTGATTTTATGATCACATCTATGTCTCCAGGACACAGAGGTAACCTTCCATTCATCCTGTAACCATGGTGGTATTGTGCTCTCTAGGCAACTCGATACTCAGCTCCTACAGTATGTGCAGTTGTTCTTTTCTGGCAAAAAAAAAATCATATAAAGACAAATTCTAAGTGGTCTTTCATTCTCTTTCCAAACCACTGTGTAATATGGAATACACTTGGAAAATACTTAAGCATAAGAAAAAGCATAAATTGAAAATGATGAAGTTTATTCTAATATGCTTTCTGATACAATAATGAACCACCTGTGTAGTATATGTAGGCAGGCTCCAAGGAAGCAAAATTACAATTTCAATGACCCTGTGACTGAAGTGTACTAAGTACCTTAAAATACAAGTGCATCTCCTAGTACAGTGCTCAACATAAGCAGTGAGAGAAGAGAGGTTTGAAATAGAATACAATAATATATAATAAAATAATAGTATTGTAAAAATAGACTTAAAACGTCATTGCTATCTTTATTTCTTGGCATAAAACATGTTTTAAGAAACTAGTTTTAGATGTACAAGTGATTGTTACATCAAAAGGTGTAAATACATGACTTTTAATATCTCATGAGTCTAAAACTCCTTTAAAATAAATGTAAACTGGGTATGATGATGTGTGTATAAAACATCACCAATTCAGCACTGATGGTGACAGTTAAGGCACACAAAATACCGTTTAATTATATGTGGAAAAAATAAATTTACTTTCCATTTGTTACAAATCTATTTTAACTTATAAATTACACAAACATCTCACATGCATTAAAAAGCAAATGTCAATTTAAAAACTTGAGGATTATTTGGGCACAAATGAATAAACTAGTAATGTCCTTAAAAGTGAATAATTAAAAATTGATTACCATTCCTCATTTTACAGTGCATATTTTCACTGTTTATTTCACATGTCTGGCTCAGCACATAAAAACATAGGACGAATAATTGATCAGTCTCATTTTCTCCAACAAAAGGATTTCTAACTTCCATAATAAAAATGTTGTACACTTGCATATGTATCTTTATACAAACAGAATACAAAAATGTTCATTGTTTCTTGTGTAATATGCATGGAACATGCTTTAAAAACACACAAAATGCATAGATATTTTGATTTAAAAATCCAAATGCTAAAATCTATTTTGCACAGCCACAAATGCCTCACTATTTGGTTCCCATCCTTTCATTACACAAACTTACTCTGAGGAGTTCTAAGGATTAATAATAAATAGTATATGGATAATTTAGGGTTAAAAACCTCATGGATTTAGACAATGTTTCAGTTAGGAATGAAAATTCTTAAAGGGATCACGACCCTAAAAATTTAGAGTTATTTTGCTGCAAATGAAAAAAAAAAGTATTACCAATACTCTCAAGTTATCAGATAGTCCATAGTGAAGTACAGTTGTTTATAGCAAAGGGAAAGTTTAGCCACTGGTATTGAACTGGCATACCCGAAAGACACCGTATTTCAACATTCACTATATTCTAGTCATACACACACATACACACACACACACACACACACACACACACACAAACACACACACAGGCATATGAACACACACAGGCATATGAACACACACAGGCATATGAACACACACACAGGTATATGAACACACACACACACACACATACACACACACACACACAGAGAAAAAGAGAGGGGGGCAGAGCTTTACATTTTTCTCTGGTTCTCATGCTTTCAAACGAAAGATTTCATTGTACAGTTCTTCTTCACATGGACAGCTAATATTTCTGCATGAAATATTTGACCAGGTGTGTGTTGTTACCTATCTTTTTGCAATGCAAAAGATAGTATGGTTTATTAAGGAGCAAGGTATGTATTATTAACTTAACACTGCATTATTCAATAGAAACTGATTTCAAATGGAAGAATTAGGAATAAACTACAATATTTTATTTGCAGAAGAATTGAGATTAAATTTTGACTGTAACTTCAAGCAAATTATATAATAGCATATGAATTCTTAAAGTGTTTCAGTGAATACAGATCATTTTAACACATAATTTAAATGTAATGTAGTAATTCAAAACATTTTAGAAATGTAATCCTTTGCTCAAATTTTAAATTCTTTGTACCCATAGTCTCTTTTTGTACCAAAAACTACTGTGGACCTAATGGTAAATAGTTATTTGAAATTAACATTATTAGATCACACAATTATTAAAAGTGAGTATTTGCTGTTGCTTAATTTGTATTATTCCACAACAATTAAGATGACAATGTTCATGCCAACCAACCAGAGCTTCCAGGGACTAAGCCACTACCCAAAGATTATACATGGACTGACCCTGGGCTCCAACCTCATAGGTAGCAATGAATATCCTAGTAAGAGCACCAGTGGAAGGGGAAGCCCTTGGTCCTGCCAAAACTGAATCCCCAGTGAACGTGATTGTTGGGGAGAGGAACACCCATAGAGAAGGGGAGGGGGAGGGTTAGGGGGATGTTGTCCAGGAAACAGGGAAAGGGAATAACAATTGAAATAAAAATAAGAAATATCCAAGTTAATAAAGATGGAGGGGAAAAAAGATGACAATGTTCTCAATTCAATTCACCTTCTTTAATAAATATGTCCTATTTATGCCAATAAGATAATATTCTAAACACAATCAGGGTAAAATTAACTGAAGTTCTAATAACAACATGGATTAGTCTTTTCCAGATGAAATTACTCCTGATTACATTTAATGTGTACTGATTGCAGGGGTATATAACTTATAATATCGCAGTTTCCCATCAGAGAAAATCACATTTTAATCACTGAGTATATCATGGACAGTAGTGATTTAGTGAATAATATCAATATTTTCAAGTATAAATATTGCCTATCATTTTAAAATTCATTTGCATTGCTGTCTACTACTTTGATTTTTTGGAAGAAAATATTGATACATATAAAACAATAATCAATTTATAAAATCTTTTGATTCTGATGATAAATGGATATTATAACCATTGATTATAATTTATTTATGGTTATTTTATTCACTTTAGATAATTTCGCTAAAGAGCATGTCAAATATTTAGGCATAGTGGAAGGGAGAAAATTTTCAAATTCTATTTTTAAAAACTACATAAAAAAGTAAACTGGAAGTGAGAAAAATCTAAATCAATTTATTTTTAGTCATTTATCATTAACACTGAAAAAGGAATTGTTGACATTTTAAACAAAAAGCATTATATAAGTGTATGTTTTGAAAACAGTATAAACTAAGTGTTTTCAAAATCAATAAATAGGTACAATACTTTATATAGCATTGTAATTTACATTAGAAGAGAGAAATGCCAATGGCCATGTTTGTGCAACATCCAGAAATGAATCTTTGACAGTCTAGTAACACTCATTTTATTAGCCTGCTCTTGTTGCTTATAGTTACTTACCCATTGTTTATTTTCAAATGTTATTATAAGAAATGTGCCTCTGACCCTTTTCTGTACCTATTTCTATTGGCTCCTAGTAAGTCTAATTTAGCCTTCTATATAACATCCTAAAAGGAATAATCATTAAAAAGTAATTTAAAATACCATCTCCAAAATAAACCAACTTTTCATTTATCATTTTTAAAATTTGAAAAATTCTAATACCTATAAGAATATAGATTAATTGTCCAGAATATCAAAGAGTAACATTCCAGGATTTGAAAACACTGAGAAACTTGGTTTATTTTTTCCCCTATTGCTGTATGCTATGATTTTAAATTATATTCTTCTTAATGAATAAGATTACTTTGTTCTTGTTAATAAAATGTTAAAAGAAACTTTTTAAAAAAAGTCTTCTAGCTCACTTAAGGAAACTATCCATATACTTGTAATCCATCTGTGGCTGATGTTGAAGCAATAGTATAAAAAATGAGAAATACCATAAGACAATAGATGGGTCTATTTCCTATTATAAAGTCTAGCTATATTGTAAAATTGCAAATCTCTAGGGTAATAATTAGCTATCTTACCTCCAAAGCACTTCCTGTTTCAAGTTTATTAGACCATTAGTATATAACCAGCGAAGTTTTAACGAGAATAAGCAAATAATGCTCAAAGTAGCAGGCCTGCCTGGTATGTTAGAAGTCACCTCCTTGAAAGTAAGATATGCCTTAGATGTTAAAGCGTTAGTAGTTAAAGCATTTTTATTTTTATATCTTAGTTGTATTACCAAAAATAAACATAGTCCAAAACTTAGGAGTGCTGAAATTTGAATAAATATAAAGTTAGTTTAATAGAAGTAACATTTATTTTATCTGGCAAAACATGTAAGACTTCAAATTTGACTCTGGGGTAAAAGTAGCACAAAAAGCACCAAGAATGCAAAGCTAAAATTAAAAGCTCAACATGCATATAAAGAATAATGCACCCTTAATAAATCTCTAAGGCTATAAAGACTGCCACAAAGCAGCCTGAGAAACAGAAGATGCTACAACCAGCCTCTCCCTGGAGAGATTCTCAGACTTATAGTAACAATTTCTCATCATGTTTCCACAGGAAAGTGTTTGATAGTCTACAGCATTATTTACGCCTTGTGTTATTTCAATATTTAATGGAATTTATTAAGTTTTTACTATGGAATAGCAAATATTTTAAAGATCATGCCCTTAACAAGTTTACAGTGCAGTCACAGAAATGGTAAGAAGACAAGGGGGGGAAAAATACTTCTCATAAAAGTTCTTAAAAAATTACAACAGTGGTGGGGACTTGTGTTAATGCTAGTATTTAGTTAGGACAACAAGATGGAAATTAGTCCTAAAATTCAAAATACAAAACAGAGGAAATATTTTCAAGAATAGAAACAAATTCTACAAAGTGAATTTTTTTTTATTTTTTTATTTGGTTTCCATTTCCAGGATCAAAAAATTACCAATAATGTACTATTATCAGTAGGATTCCACTCAACTCTCTGATGAGCAGATTGGGCAATTTCTAATATAATTCTGTATATCTGCAAATTTATTCTGCCACTCATGTTCTGTCACAGCACTAAAAAAATTTCCTTTTTCCCCAGGTCCCACAACAAATTTTCATAGATGTTATATATCTGAGGATAAGCAATAGTAGTGCACCAGATTTTGATCATTTTACTTCCATTGAGTTTTCCATAATAATCACACTTTAAATGATTGTGATGTTTCTGAGTTCGAAAGGCTTCTAAAAAGCTATACAGATATACAAAGGGAAACCCAAGTAGAACACTGCCACAGCTAATGCATAGAAAAATAGAACTGTAAGTAAAATTTCCTAATTGCAGTATGATCACCATATCTCTTTCTCAGTTTTGTGTCTGATTCCTTCATTTTGAAAGGATTATGAGTCTACAGTTAACATTATAGTTATAATTAGAAAGTACCAAGTTTAAGCTGCACAGAGAATTTTGTCGAGTTAAGTATTTGAAGTAACTGTGCCATTTTAAACTGTAACACTATCGCTTTCAAAGATTCTTTGGTACTTCACAAACTTTTTTTTTAAAATAGATATATAGTTAAATAACAACACCTTTATTACTTGTCTAAAATATATAATAAAGGGAGTCAATTTGCTAACTAGGTATTTGTCTCTATAGTTTTGTCTATGACAAAGAGGTTTCAAGACTCATGAGGATTTAAAACAGAAAAGAAAGGAGCTAAATTGTTCTTGGCTACTGCCTGTTAGTAATATGAATTAGGGAAAATAAATGAGGTACTATTTCGTGTTTTCTGATATTTTGTTTGTTTGGGTGGTAGCCAGCAGGATTTGATTTGAGACAGGCTTTTTTTCATACAATGTTTACTGATCATGTTTCCCCTCCCCTTGCTCCTCCCAGTTCCTCTCTGTCTCCCCTCCCATCTAGTCCACCTTTCTGTCTCCATTAGATATGACATATCTGAGGAATAATAATAAGTGCGACAAAATAAAGCAAGTGAAATTACAAAACTAAGCAAGAACAATTGTGAAAGAATTGGAAAATGAAGTGCATACAGATGTAACACACACACTTATGCACACATACAGGAATTCCTTTTAAAAAGAAAGCCATAATATATACATAAAACATAATATATAGTATATAATATATCACGTTTTACACACACACACACACACATATATATATATATATATATATATATATATATATATATATATACACACACACACATACACACACATATGCACATATGCACAAAGGACCAGCAATGTAAAATAAAATTTTAAAATTCCTCAACAATATGAGACAAGGAACCTCCAAAAATTGGGTTGACTTCATTTTTCTTGGCCATCTACTGATAGGCATGTTGCCTATCCTTAAAAGTGGTTTGCTTTACCATTGAGACTCCTTTGTTTTATTTTACTGCATTTTATTATTATTCCTTAGACACATGTTGGTTATCTTATGGGAGACAAAAAAGGCATGGATCTGGATGGGAGAAGAGATGTCGAGGAACTAGGAGGAGTAAGGGGGGGGCCATAATCGGAATATATTTTATAAAAACTATTTGCAAGTTGCTATCAGTTGTAAATAGCTTCTGGATTAGGAGTGGGTCCACATGTCCACTTCTTTCAGCCCTGTGACCCTGTTGATGTAGACGCATGCAGGTACTGGGCATGAGTCATAGACTCTGAGTTCATGGTCATATCAGCTCTATTTGTTTCTAGAGGTCTAGATTCTTGACATCCTGTATCCCCTCTAAGCTCTTTTTTCTCTTCATTTTCTTTCATAGGTTCTTGGGTCAGACGGTGATTGAAACTTGATGGAGAACTCCTTTTAGAACTAGTATTCCAAAATCTCCTCTCTATGCATGTTTTTATTTTGCTGTAGATATCTCTGTTTGTCTCCTCTACTACTGGAGGAAACTTCTCTGATGATGGCTGAACCGGGAACAAATTTATAAATATAGAACAATGCCATACAGAGTCATTTTATTGTTATATTCCTTTAGGAGACCAGTAGCATTTGGATTTTTCCTGGGTTCTTGGCATTTCTAGTCTCATATTGATGCTTACCCAAAAAGTACTGGGTAGGGGTTCTATCTAGCCCATGGTTGAGCCTTAACTCAAATCATATATTAGTTGTTAATCCTACATGCCCAAGTGTATATTTCAGATAAAGGGTATAGCTGACTGGAGAGATGGCTCAGCTATTAGTGTATAGACTCACATCTTGAATTTATTTTAATGTTGTTTTTAAAGAAAACTTTTATTCTGTGACAATTTGAAAGCTGTAGTGGATTGTAAAATGTCCTCATTTCCCACTACCATATATTATATGACATGATGAGTTTCACCATCACCCAATCTATATTCTATTTTCTTCCTCTAGTTTAGCCTCAAGGTTTTACTCCAAGAAAACAAGGTAAGGAGATAGTATAGACCCCATATTTCATCAATATTGTTTTCAAATTTCTTTTATTTCTGGACAATGCTACAAAACACTTTAATTTTTCCTTATAGTCAAGAAAATAAGCCATTTACATACACAATAAAGGAAACCACATGAGATGTTTAATATAATTTTCATTTTAAGGAATAGTTATGGTTTTTAATATGTTAATCAAAGTGCTCTTTTACATAATATATTTTTAGTCATTTTCTGCCCTTTCTCAAATTCTTTCTGATTCCCTCCTACTCTTCCTATATCTCCATTTCATTCTTTCTTTTCTTAATTACAAGTAACTATAAAAACAAACACTCAGTGATACAAAAATATGAATCAAACAGAATACTCATAAGCCAAAAATTGAGTCTATTTTTTGCTTGTTAGCCAACTTATTCCTGGTATGTGGCCTACCTTAGATGTGATTGGTACAAGTGACACCTCCTTGTTAAACAAACAAACAAACAAACAAACAAACACATTTTCCCCTTTCCAGCAGGTATCAATTGCAAGTAGCTTTTTGATCAGTGCTGGGAATTTGTGGCTATGTCTTTTCATTGCTAAGCTTTTGTGTGACTTGAATATGTGTAGGCCTTCCACTTGATTCCACAATCTCTAGTTCACATGCACACTAGTCCTGTTGTTTTTGGAAGACACTATTTCCTTATTCCATTTAGGACTGACTGTTCCAACTAACTGTTTCATTCACAATATCCAGTTGTGGATCTATCTATTAACTACCATCTATTACAAAAAGAAGCTTCTCTGAAGTGATTTGTGAAGCACCCACTCTGCAGTATGATGGACCATAAGGGTTTTTACTATTAAATATAATAATGTTGTAGGATTTCACCTAAATCATGATCCTATCTAGTCTATGGATTCTTATTCTCATTAACGATCTTTTATTTTGTTTTTTTTTTTTTTTTTTTTTTTTTTTTTTTTTTTTTTTTTTTTTTTTTTTTTTTTTTTTTTTTTTTTTTTTTTTTTTTTTTTTTTTTTTTTTTTTTTTTTTTTTTTTTTTTTTTTTTTTTTTTTTTTTTTTTTTTTTTTTTTTTTTTTTTTTTTTTTTTTTTTTTTTTTTTTTTTTTTTTTTTTTTTTTTTTTTTTTTTTTTTTTTTTTCCATAAAATGAATGTCTTTTAAATCTAATCTATCGGTGGTTGTTATTCCCATTTGCATTTTGGGTCGTGTGCAACAATGATTCTGTGGTTGTTTAGGTAATTTGCCAGGGGATTGTGGATGAGTTATTGATGATTACCTCTATCTGGTAATTGTATTGAAATTGTCCTCTAACACCATAAACTCAAATCGATAGGAGTAAGCTTCTAGTTGGGCACAGCTAAATATTTCCATGTTGGATGACACTGTCTTCAGTAACAAGGACATAACACTCCACGCTATAGAGGGTAATCAGTAGTATTGACAATAGTCTATAATGTTTGAGTAGTGTATGGAACCTCTAGTAAACAACTCAACATCATATAACCCATTGCTGGCATGGAGTGTTCTACTTGGTAGCATGAGATGACTAATAAATGAAGCATTGTATCTCCTATTATATGGTGCCTCCATTTAAGTGCGTTCATATAATAATATATTTTAGGAAATCTTTCTAAAGTAGTTGCTTTTAAATGACTTTCAAAGGGCCACAAATTGCCTTTCCCTGTATTTTCTCTTATCCTACTCTCCTAGCCTACTCTTCATTTAATTGCCTCATTCTACTTTTCCCATAACCTCTTTGTAGTGGGTGTATTCTATTTCCCCTTTCTTGACAGTGCTCCTCCTGCTGCTGGACTATTAATAATTCATAACTTCTGTAGTTATTATAGTTGAACTATATACTAAAGCTTTTAAAAAACCCTAAGACATTTTCTCTTGGGTATATATTACCTCCATCAAGGATGGTTGTATTTTAGTCCATCCATTTACCTAGAATTTTACTCTTCATCTTTTCTTAACATATGAATAATAATCCAGCGTATAAATAATAATCCAGTATGTATAAGTATACCCTATTCTCACTATCTGTTTACTAGTTGATGGACACCTAGGTAGTTTACAGTTTTCTATTTAACTGGGCTATAAACAAACATGAATGATCACATTTTACAATATGATGTGAATCCTTTGGTATAGGCAAGATTATAATGACATTAGGGTGATAGTTATATTAATTTGAAAGAATATACCTCAAAATAGAAATGTAACTTTACTTTGCAATTTTCATAGGTAATAATAAATGTTAAAGCAATCAAGAATATTAATTATATTCTGTTACTTGTGTTCTGTAGAAGTGATAAAAAGGAATTCTCATATGTGGTAATGGTAAAGAATACTAAAATCATTTGTCTTTGAATTATTTACGTACTTTATATCAGCTTTTCAAAAATTCTCAGCATTATTTATTTCCTACTACATTCCACAAGAAAAATAAAAAAGAAGCGTAATGCTTATAAATTGAAATACGTTTCACTCTTTTCTTGGGGAGTTTGTTTATGTCTTCCTGTGCTACTCTGTTTATGGCCTTTGGAACTTACATGTGATGAGCCTGGCCTGGGAACCCCTGAGAATCTGCCACCTCTGCATTTGTACTGAGATTAAAGGCATGTGCCATATGCCCAACTCGTTTCTTTTTGAATAATTGAATAATATAAATATACATATATATAAATTATATGCAATTTTAACAAAGAAAGTCTTGTTTTAATGCCTCTAATATATACAGAAAATAAATTTATATCTTCTGCTAAAACATCGCCATTTACTAATTTCTTCATAATTTTTGTGTTCTATAAACCTTAAGTACAAATTCACATTTTATGGATTCCAGCATAATATAAAATGACTATTATCTTTTACATCATACCCTATTTCTATGATTCTATTATTGTATATACAAATTCGTTCATATAAAAATTGTTCTTTGTGGCATTATGTTAATCAGATGCTGATACTTGACAGAACCTTCATGTCTGCCATTATAGATGAAATAAACTTTCTTACTAAGAAATTTATTATTCAGTCCTCTCTTGGCCTATTTCCATCAATCAATTGACATTTCATTGCTATTTATTACTTTTCTTCCTGTGATGTAGTTAGAAGGCATGGGACAAAAAACTGCAAGTTAAATTTTGTAGATATGTGGAGAGAAAAAATTGGTATATATTCAATGTTTAATTTTCTACTTTTGCCAGACAATATTAAAATAATTCTTAAAATCTGACTGTGAGTATACTCTAACATATGATCATGTAATTTTTATTTACTGCTTTACGTTGAGTGCCTAACAGATGTTAGGCATAGAGAACTGCACAAGTTCGTATTATACCATGGTCAGGTCTGAGAAGTAGAGACTCTAGATTGAACATGGTTTGATTTTCCTCTAAATACATACGATCAATGTACCATTTTTGCATTTTTAATTATATCATCATCACATATATCCAAAGCACCGAGTATATCTCAATTATGGCGTCACTTTGCCAGTATCTCTAGTCATTGTAGCAGTGAAATATTCTTCTGCACCAAAAATTTACTTGCTTATCCTTAAATAGACACACATCCATTGATACCCTTTCCACCCCCATGGCATTTGTTCTTCCAGTGCTATAAACTTTTATATAAATTACTATTGTACTCATGCAAAATCATATAAAGGTCTACTGTAATAATAAACGGATATCAAATAACAGCTGGCATCATATAAATTTTGGATAGGGAGGGGGATCATATTGTAATTCTCTTGAGATTCTGAGATAATTGTCGTTATTCATTTCATAGCAGAACTTTTTACTTACCCAAGTCGGTCTTTATAACTACCTGCTTGATCATGGAGGCGAGTTTGGCTCACAGAGGACACAGAATAGAAATTATGTAAATAAAATCAGAATGAGAGGATGAACATCACTTCTATTAATTTTCAGTGAATAAAGGAGAATGTTTTCATTGAATAAAGGTTAACCTTTTAAAGTATAGATACACTGTAATATAGATACTTCTAGTGAATTAACAGACTTTTCTTATAACTGAAAATTGTCTGACTTAAAACCAGTAAGCTGAGATTCCATATGTGCAGCTTACCTAATAACAAGGGATGAACATAAATTTCCATAGTGATCTGTAACTGAAAAACTAGGAATGTTAAGGTCAGTTTCTTAAATCAACATCTCTAAATTTCAAGGAAACATCACCAAAATCAGTACTGTGTTGATTTATAAATATGTTACCTTGCTGCTGTGCAAATGCAAGCCACGTTTCCTCCCATCTTTAGATTTTTCACTTTGCTGCTGTCTCAAAGTGAAGAGATTAACTGGTAATTGTTATGGATAACAAAGTGTGACATTGTAGTTCATTGTTTCTTTTCTCTGACATCATCTTTGTTTTCCTGGGCTATGTCAGTTTGTAGTCAATTTCTTTTACAAGATTAACAGAATGAAAAAAAAACACTTTGATCAGATTTCTAATATGCTAAATGAAAATAAGTGGTTGACATATGAAATGGAATTTATTTTTAATTAAGAAAACTCACATCCCAAAATATTTAGTACATGTAACATAAAAGCTATTGGCCTCCAAATAAAATTTGTTTCTTGCACAATCTGTACAGGAAAGCATGATTGAGTGCTGTTGCAAAGTATCTAATTCCAAGTGCCATTTCTAATATTTAATGATTTTATGAACTCCAGTGAACTGTTTAATCTCTGTGAACCTCAATTTCTCTCATCTATGAAATGAAGAGTAGCTCCAAATATTCCATATGACTGTGTGGGATATTTGCCAAGAAAATAATTGAGAAATTTTTGAAACATTTCCTTACCCATAAATGTTCAGTAAATGTAAGCATTATTAAGCTACATTTCTGAATAACTTTAGCATGTCTCATTTATATTTTGTGAAAATAAAAATAATTAAGCAAACATAGATAGCATTGCTTTGAGGTGAGAAAAATGCCTTCCTAAATAGTCATTTCTGATTCACTCAGTTGTTTTATAGAGTGATAATCCATTGCTATTTTTATAATCCCTTCATTTCTTATTTAGAAATATTTCCATATTACAGTCTATTATAAATTAATTTCTGAAATAATTATGTTTAAAAGTTAACATGTTCTAGTAATCCGTACAGTGAATATAAGAGATTCAACAGTTGATTGTGTTACTTACACTAACTTTTACCTTGTTGGAGATGATAAGTGGGATCCAGTGTCTACTTCTGTCACCCTGGCTTTCTAACCTCTAGCTACCATGTATAAATCTTATCTCTGCTGGCAGGTTGCTGTCCATATCACCATGCCTGCTAATTAGCTCTAATTACCTGCAACAATTGTCAGCTGTTATTATATGTAAATGCAGACAACTGGTAGGAGAAATGACTCCTGTCATGCTTTTCTTTGTTGAACCAGACACTGGAAGGCATGTCCAGGGCATTTTGATTGTAGGCCTAGAACTCCTGATTCTTGATACATTTACTGGTGCCCCTACCCATAGCTCCTCTACCCTTAGCAGCTCATCACAGGCAAGAAAAATGCTTTGACTAACTGTGCCAGTGGCTACTACACTATTGGAAAGAGAATATTGACTTTGTCTTGAACCAAATTCTCAAGCTGGGTAGCATATGCACAGGTCTTCAGGGATTCTTTGTTTTCCACAAAACTGACCATAGGATCAGACCCCTGCTAATGGAGTGGTTCTGTATTTATTACAGAGAACTGAGCTTCTCTATTTACCTAGCCCCTAGGGTTCTACCGCCATTGTTGAGCCCTACAATTTCCATACTCACCAACCCACCCCACCCTATAAGTCTGATTATATCTTCATGCCTAGAAACAAATGAGGACATCCTATATGACACCTGTTTAGGAACATCAATAGTAGGTCTCAACCTACACTTGCCCTTTCACTAATCTTAGCATATTTTCCCAGGCCGGGTGTGTTTCTCATCTACTTTCCTCAGATTTGATGGGGCCCTGAAAATTTATCTGACAGAATTTCAGATGAACCTGACACCCTACCCTCGAATATACTTCCTTCTGGCTACATATGCCCCTACCATCTAAGCTGAGAAAGCCTATCATAAGCAGGTTTTTGTAGCTGGGATCATCAGTGGTGGTTATAAGCTGGCCAACCAGGTGGAGGAATGTGACTCTCCCCATAGTAAGTATATGATTTATTCCCTATTGTGCCATGGTGATATAGTTCTCAAAGATATCGATGTTGCCACTGCCACCATGAAGACCTAGCACAGAATTCAGTTTTGTAGACTGGTATCCCTCTGGCCTCGAAGTTAGTATTAATCCCCCAATGTGGTACATTGTAGAGACCTGGACAGTGTACATAGATTTGTGTGCATGCTGAGCAATACCACAGTAATGACTGAGCCGGGCTTACCTAGAACCACCAAGTTTGACCTGATGTTATGCTAAATGTGCCACACTGGCATATATGCAAGGCAGAGGGAAAAAGAGGTTCTCTGAGGCATAGAACATGGATGCTAAAAAGAAGGTTATGCAGAGGTTAACGCGTTCTCTTGAAAGGAGAATACAAAGAAGGTCAGACGAAAGAACTACCATCAACATGAGCTGACAAGCTTTAATGCTTCATTGGGTTATTGTCATTTCTGTGTTGGTAATAATAACCATAAAATAACCTCTTTGAGTTTTTTTTTGCATCATATTCAAAGTGAAAGCTTTAAAAAAAAATATTAGAGCTATTACTCACTTATCATTATTTTGCTTACATTATATTAAATCAAATTATCAATTGATTATCATTAATTATCAATATCATTAATAATAAATGATATTTTAGGCTTTTCTAGGTGTTCTAAATGAAAATTCTGAAATTGAATTTAGTGAATGTATTAGAATATAGGTAAATATACCTTTTCTATAGAAACACAGGCAATAAATATTAAAATAAAATATTGGTGATGTTGGCTAGGAAACCAGGAAATGGAATAACAATCGAAATCTAAATAAGAAATACCCAAGTTAATAAAGATAGGAAAAAAACAAAAACAAAAAAATAAAAAAAATAAAATGAAAAAAATTAATTACCTGCTCTATTACCTTATATACCAATGGGTTTCAATAAAACCATATGAATGGATATTGAATTTTGAATTTTCACAGTCCAATATAAAATTCTAAAGTAGAATCTTAGTTCTTAGTCATGAAAATTTATAGCTGGTTTTATTTAACCCACAAGCTGTAATTTGTCCACCACTATTCTATAAGCATGCTGGGAGACATACAATTCATATTGCATAGAAGAAAAAAAAAACAAGAAAGTGCTTTCAGGCTGTAAGATTTATTTGAGTTCCTTAGAGCTTTGGACTTTCTCACTATTCTCAGTAGATGATTCTAGCTTACTCTTTTAGAAGTGTTTTGATTTCACACTGTGTTTAGATTCATTATTTTATATCAGGATGCTCTCAACACTGTTAAGGAAACTGAAATAAAGCTTACTGCATGTTGTTTGACACTGATACAAAACAACACAAAAGCATATAGAAAGTATTTCCACACATAATCTTTAGCTTCAATGATATTTAAAGAATGTATAATGAATGTATGGTATCTTAAAAACATGCTATTTGCTTACATACTAGGGAAGAATGAAAATTATATGCCAACAACTATAATGATATAGGAAGATCTAAATAACAGTGTATCCCATAAGTCACAAATAACATGTGTTTAACTAAATTAGAAAAACATAGTTGTAGGAACTAAACTTTTAATTCCAGTTTGTTATCTACTGATGCAAGTGTGTGAACACATGTGCATGTGTATGTGTAAATACATACTTCTGATTTGAAATATATACTTTAGGTGCCTACAATTTCATGAATGACTAGATCTTCTATGTATATAAAAATGTGTTTATACTGAAATAAAATTACAATACTTTGGAACATTGCCAATCAGCATTTGTTTTTTGAGTTCTATCACAGTATTGTTTCATTCTGCCTTTAAGACTTCTCATAGCATTAACTTAGGTATTCAGAGTATAGCCTAAGGAGTACTAGAACAAACATTTAACAGGTCAAATACTTCGCTCTCATACACCCAGCTGATTTTCTGAATTTATTTTTGGAGATTACTTCCTCTCTCTCAAGGCCATCATTGTCTTTTGTTTAGCTGTAAATAGCCATGGCCTTTCTGTTACTACTTTCAGTTGGAAAACATTCATGTTTAGATGACCAATGCACTTTTCCATATGTTATTGGTTCATTGTTTTACTGTGGCAAGAAAACTTTGTTTGGTCTAATCTCTTTAAGATATTTGAATGTACAATACAGTATTAACTATAGAATGTTACTGTGTAGCATATCTCTTGAATTTATTCACCATTCATAACTGAAACATTACACCATCCTATAGCAATTCCACTTTGCCATAAACCATAGCTTCTTAGCAATTTCTATTCCACTCCACCTTTCTATGAGTTTGACTCTTGAGGACATACCATATAAGTCAAGAATGTGATATTTTTTCCTGCAATGCTACATAATTCCATCTATTAAAAATTCTTCAAATTTATTCATATTTCACATCACAGGATTCCTTTTATCCCTAGTACTGAATAATAAATTAATTGTAACAGTATACCATGATTTATCCTTTAAATCATCTATGATAATTTAGATGTTTCCTTATTTGTGAATAATGTGGCAATTATTAGGTGGTTAAAAATTGGGGTCAAAATCACAGGGTCCAGAACCTTCCAGGAGACCAACCTCTGGGCATGCCAATGTAGAGTTATTTAGATATTTAATTGTCTAGCCTTCCCACGTAGTCCAACTATTGATGACCATATGCCAGAGTGTGGGGCCATCAGTGCAGCACATAAAACCTACCAGCAACTGCATCCTCAAAATAAACTGACTCAAGATCTCTGAGAAGTCATCAACTGTCAAAAGCTTCTCATCTAGGGGGAGGACAGCTGAGCACCTCCCTCAGTCCATACTGGCATATTGGATGATGTGATCACATACCAGCTACAGCTACTATGAGTTCATGTGTGTATCAGCTATGTCATGTCCTTCCAGCCAAATTAAAACCTAGCATGCAGATTTAACACCAAGCCTGAAGGAGGGTTACACTCTTCAGTGGACTTGTGTCTTAGGCCAAACAAAAATAAGAAAGTGAGCTTAGCATTGACATTACTCATTCTCTTTGTTCCTGGCATTATAAATTAAATGTATGAGCTCTGCCACCCAGCATTCTCCTCCTCCTGACACAGTGACATTTACCCCCAGGATAGACCGTAACAGAAAGTATAATCTGAAATAAACTGTTTCTTTGGTTGATTTTTTGTTGAGTATTTTGGCATCACAACAAAAAGGTAAAAAAAACAAAACAAAACAAACCAAGCTTCTAAACTCTTTTCATTTTTTCAATCCCTAATACACACACACACACACACACACACACACACACACACACACACACACACACAATAATAATATATATATATATATATATATATATATATATATATATATATAAAACAAATTCATATTTCAAAAAGGTTCAGTAATTGTTCATAGTAGTTTGGATTAGCTGGATGTTTTAAACATTTTTGCATCTTCATTGAAGAAATATTTATTCAAGTCACCCAAACACTGTAGTATTTCAGCCAGATGAAATATTCTGCCTTAATTTCATTGTTTTCACAAGTTTAAATCTCTTTATTCATTAATCCATTTCTTTGTATTCTGCCTTAACTAAAGAGAGTTGAGTTTAGTTGAAATTTGCAAGCTGGACTACAGACTATATAGGTAAATTCAATTATTGCTCAATGTAGATATTTAGCAAAGGTCATGCAAGATTTATTTTTTAAATATTTGATTTAAATTTATGCGTGGATATAGTTTTGGATTAATTTTTTTTTTGGTTCTTTTTTCGGAGCTGGGGATCGAACCCAGGGCCTTGCGCTTCCTAGGCAAGCGCTCTAACCACTGAGCTAAATCCCCAACCCCAAATTTTCTTACTCTAATCTGCACTCCATTTCTTATCCTATCAACTCCCTCTCCACTTCATATTTACTCCTTTGCTTAGTACCCAAAAGATCTAATGATTTCATTCATTGATTCCTATATGGACATGAATTTGTAACCAGCCATTATAGACCCTCATGGCTCAATCTCTATAGAAAGCTGATTTTTTTTCTCCACAAACAGTCAGCAATTGCAAAATGATCTCAGATAAGGGTGGGACCTTGATTCCCTTCCTCCATTTATACTGTGATTTTGACAACAAAATGAAACTTCTCTGATGAGTGTTGAAAGTACCCCAAATCTGTGAGCATAAAGTTAACATCATCAGAGACAGTTTATTTTATGTCCATTATATAGAATAATAGTTCTAGACTCTCCACCAAGGACTATGACTCAGACAGCAATGGAGACTTGGACTAGTTAATATCACCAGACCTATTCCAGCTCATGAAGCTGGATTTAAATCCAACCAGAAAGTGGTTGGTTGAATAATCATATTGTTTTTGTGATAGTGTTGCACCAGTGGGCGTATTTCACTAGGTCAGCTCTTAGCATAGATTGCACAATTTACAGTTTGTTAAGACTACAGATTACTCTTCTCCCCTTGGGAGCATGCACATAACCTTCTAGTTCTGTGAAAGCTTTTGAGTAGAAATGGTGCTTACAGATCAGTATTAACTTGATTTCCTCATGCCCTATGATTCAGACATGTGGTGTGTTCTGCAATATGGCCTTATCATCAAATTATGGACAGAATTCAGGAGCAATGGAATAGTCTGTTGTATCTGGGGTTATGTCTATAGAAAATCATTGATCAACAACTTGAAAAGATTTAAACTATATCCATTAAAGGTTTTTGTTTTGTTTATAACTTGTGGTGTCTTAGAGAGGGATTGCCCAACATAATAGCATAGCTCCTTTTATTTTTTGATATGAAAGTTTTATTAACTTTTTGAGATTTCATAAATATGAACAGCATATTTTTCTCATATCACAACCTATTTTAGGTTTTACAATGTATACCAAATTTTGACCACTTTTTCTTATTATTTCCAGTAAAGTGAGCAATAATTTATAGCTCACAGTCTTATTACTATACAGAGATTATTTTTACTTTTTTTCTTTTTTTTGAAAAATTTTGCTGGATATTTTTAGATATTTAAATTTTATGCTATCCCTTCCAGGTTTCCCTCTGGAAATGCTATCCCATGCCTCTGTGAGGGTTCTCCCACACCCTCCACCCACACACCTGCCTCCTCCCCCCTGGCATTCCCCACATTGAGGCATCGAACTTCCACAGGATCAAGACCTCTTCTCCCATTGATGCAGAACAAGGCAGTCCTCTGCTACTAGATATATGGCTGGTCATGGGTCCCTCCATGTGTGAGCTATGGTTGACGGTTTAATCCCTGAGAGCCCTGGGGGGGGGTCTGGTAGGTTGATATTGTTGTTCTTCCTATAGGGTTGCAATTCTCTTCAGCTTCTTCAGTCTGTTTTCTAGCTCAGTACAATGGTTGGCTGTGAGCATCCCTCTGTATTTTTCTGAGCTCTGCAGAGCCTCTAAGCGGACAGTTATATCAGGGTCCTGACACCAAGCACTTCTTGGCATGTACAATAGTGTCTGGGTTTAGTGTTATATGTGGGAGGGATTGCAAGGTGGGGTAGTCTCTGGATGCCTTTCCTTCAGTCTCTGTTCCACATTATGTATTTAGAGCAATTCTGGGTTAAACATTTGGAGATAAATACATGGCCATGTCCTCAAACTAGGGCCCTTGCCTAACCTCTGTATATGGTCTCTACAGGTCCTCCCTACCCTTTATCAGGCATTTAAGATAATCTCACTCCTCTTTGGGTCCTGGGAGCTTCTTTCTTTCCAGTCTTCTGTGAATAGCTGGTAGCTACCTCCAGTTTCCCATTCACTATTACTAAACAACTTTGTTCAAATTCTTGACTCTCTATATATCATCCCCATCTCCTCCCATACCTGAACCTGACCGCTTTCCCCCCTTCTTCTTTCTTCCTTCCAGTCCCTCTGACGCCTCATCTGAATATTTTGTTCCTCTTTTTTTTTTTTTTTTTCTTTTTTTCGGAGTTGGGGACCGAACTCAGGCCTTCTGCTTGCTGGGCAAGCGCTCCACTGACAAATCCCCAACCCTTTGTTCCTCTTCTAAGGAAAATGAAGCATCTATAATTTGGTCTTCCTTCTTTCTGAGCTTCATGTGGTATCTGTATTATATCTTGGGTATTCCGAGATTTGGGGGCTAATATCCACTTATCAGTGAGTGCATACCATGTATGTTCTTTTGTGAATGGGTTATATCACCCAAGATGGTATTTTTTAGTTCCATCCATTTGCCTAAGAATTGTATGTAGTCATTGTTTTTAATAGCTGATTAGTACTTCATTGTGTAGAAATGTACCATATTTCTGGTATCAATTCACTCTGTTGAAGTACATCTAGTTCCTTACCAGCTCCGGCTATTATAAATAAGGCTGCTATGAACATAGTGTAACATATGTCCTTGTTATATGTTGGACAATCATTTGGGTATATGCCCAAGAGTAATATAGCTGGGTTCTCAGATAGTACTATGTCCAATGTTCTGAGGAACCTCCAGACTGATTTCCATAGTGGTTGTACCAGTTTGCAATCCCACCAAAAATGAATGGAGGAGTGTTCCTCTTTCTCCACATCCTTGCCAGCATCTCCTGTTACCTGAGTTTTTGATCTTAGCAATTCTGACTGGTGTGAGGTGGAATCTCAGGGTTGTTTTGATTTGCATTTCCCTGATGAGTAAGGATGTTGAACATTTCTATAGGTGCTTCTCAGCCATATGATATTCCTCAGCTGTGAATTCTTTGTTTAGTTCTGTACCCCATTTTAATAGGGTTATTTGGCTTTCTAGAGTCTAACTTCATGAGTTCTTTGTATATTTTGGATATTAGCCCTCTATCAGTTGTAGGATTGGTAAAGATCTTTTCCCAATCTGTTGGTTGCTGCTTTGTCCTAATGACAGTGTCCTTTGCCTTACAGAAGCTTTGCAGCTTTATGAGATCCCATTTGTCCATTCTTGATCTTAGAGCATAAGCCATTGGTGTTCTGTTCAGGAAGTGTTCCCCAGTGCCCATGTGTTCGAGGCTCTTCCCCACTTTTCTTCTATTAGTTTGAGGGTACCTGGTTTGATGTGGAGGTCCTTGATCCACTTGGAGTTAGGCTTTTGACAGAGCGATAAGAATCAATTTGATAGCCTTGGTTTCTTTGGCTTAGGTTCTTGAGCTTATATTCATGTGTTTGCTTCTTGTCATCTGGTTATCTTTGTTTTTAGTTGGTCTTGCTGCCTCTTATTAGAGCCTGTCCCCCCTGTGATCCTGTCAGCCTGTGTTTTTAGTGAGTTAGCACTTAGATACTTGTTCTCTCTGGGCAGGGTTTGGGTATGAAAAGTTGTGGCTCAGCCTTAGCTCCAGGGCACAGATGGAGAATGGAAGGATCATGTTCCTGACTGCTCTGAGCTTCCTCTGCCCTGTGGTCTCCTGGTAGGTCTCTCTTTGTCAAGTGATTGGAGCAAAAGTGGTGGTTTCACCTGTGAACTTAGGTGTGTCAGCACTCCTGAGAGACCAGCTCTCTCTGGGTGGGATTTGGGCAGGTAGCTTCTTTTAATCTCCATAATTAGTCATATTTTAGGAACCTTCTATAATAGTTCCTCTAATTTAATACACATTGGAAAATATCCACTAGAATTGATAAAGCTGTTTTTTCATTTAATCTGGATAATTGTTAAGAATTACATTTTACTTTCACGAAAGTATAAATGTCACACTCATTAGCTTTAGATTTCATGGTTTATAATTATGTGCCAATTATATCTCTTCAGGATACATGGATATCTGCAATAGTTAAATTGTTTTAGAGTAAAATAATATTCTGAGATCATTTTAATTTTGGATATTTTATGATGACATTTATATTTAAAGATATATTATTTAAAAACTTTCCCTTTTATATATTGATATTTGATTTACCATATATTTTATTCACAAGTATATTTACTATTAAAGCAGGACATTTACTATTTCTATCATTCCTTTATACAACTTTTAATTATGAAAGTACATTAAATTTAAACTACTTTGTTAATTATTTCTTGTCACAAACTTAGGGTTTCAATAGCTGTGAAGAAACATGAAAATGTCAACTATTGGAAGGGAAACATTTAATTAAGTTCAGAGGTTAAGTCTATTATCATCATGGCAGAAAGCATGGATGCACAGAGTTAGACATGGTGCTAGGTAGTTAGCCAAAAGTTCTAGATTTGGACTGGCAGGCAGCAGGAAGTGATATAGTGGGCCCGACTTGAACTTCTGAAACCTCAAACCCCCAGTATAACTCACTTCCCTCCAGCAAGGCTACACCTATTGCAAGAAGGCTACAGTCTTAATTTTTTTAAACGCTGTTACTCTCTTTGAGCAGATGGGAACCATTTCCATTCAAACCACTAATGTCAAAAAGAACATTTCATATCAACTTTTACTTTTAATTTTTCATCCAGCTAACTTGCATTTTCTGGAAAGTTTAAGCATGCATGTAATGGATTCTGGTTATAATAACTCTTACCCTTCCTCACCCTCTTTTCTTGCTCTCACCCCTAGTATCTTCCTGTCCTCAGAACAAGCCCCTTTCCTTTATTCATCCATTGGGTTGGTTCTATCCATTGAAGCCTGATGAGAACAACTAAATACTAGGGCTAGATAAGCTTACTATTTGGTACACAACTGAGAATATTGATTATTCTTTCCCCATAAGTTCATTAATTGCCAAATTTGCAGAGAAGGAGAGTGCTTCCCGAGCCCCCCATTGATGCAGGATTGCTGGTGAACAGACCCAGTCTCAAAGCAGGCTCAGTTCAGACAAAGAACCTTCTGTGTGATCACATTTGTAATGGTGATGTCATGCTCTGATGGCATCTTACATCTCTTCTACCTACCTTCCAGCTCTTACATTCTTCCTATTCTCTTCTGAAATGCTCTGTGAGCATCAAATGAGGTGGTATAAATGTCCTCTTTAGGGCTGAGCACTAAGCCTTCAGTATTGCACTTGCTGTTAATTCTGTACTGTTTTAATAGTCAATAATTAAATGGCTTCATCTAACTGCACACATCATTTGGTCCCTTGTCAGATTGATATGCAGTGTCCAAAATATTGAATGAACACCAGGATTGTATGATACATTGCATTTACAATTTTTTGGTATTTTTTCAGTATTATCACTTTAATATTTAATTAATTTTACACTCCAGATTTTATTCCTCTCCAGGTCCACCTCCTCCCCTGACAATTCCATGGATGTCCCCACCCCATCCACTGCATCAGACGTCTGGTTTCCTGGGGCTTCTATTCTCTTGAGGGTTAGGTGTATCTTCTCTGACTGAACCCAGACCTGGGAGTCCTCTGCTGTATATATGTTAGAGGCCTCATCTCAGCTGGTGTGTTTCCTGGTTGGTGATCCAATGTGTGAGAGGTCCAGGTTAATTGAGACTGCTGGTCTACCTACAGGGTCACCTTCTCCTCAGCTTCCTTCAGCTTTTCCCTAATCCAACCAGAGGGGTCAGCAGCTTCTGTCCATTGGTTGGGTGTATACATCTGCATCCCAGCTCTTTCAGCTTTGCTTGTTGGTCTTTTGGAGGGGTGGTCATGAGGTCCCTTTTATTTTGGTGCCCATAGCCTCAGTCATGGTTTCCTGATTCTTGAATCCACTTTGAGCCTTCTTTTTCCTCAGGCTTTTTTTCATTTCCATCCCTGCATTTCTTTCAGGCAGGAATAATTATGGGTGAGAGCTTTGACTGTGGGATAGCAACCCCAATCCCTCACTTGATGCCCTGTCTTCCTACTGAAGGTGGGTTCAATAAGTTCTCTCTCCCCACTTTAGGGCATTTCATCTAAGGACTGCCCCCACTTTGAATCCTGAGAGTCTTTCACTTCCCAGGTCTCTGGTACATTTTAGAGGGTCCTGCCAACCTCCTTCCTCCCGAGGTCCCCTGTTTCCATTTTTTCTGCTGGTGCTCAGGGCTTCAATTCTTTTCCCACACCCAATACCAGAATGTTCCCCTCTCCTCCCACCCCATTTCCTTTCCCTCCCCTGTCCCTCTGTCCTCTCCCCCATTTGTGGTTGCTTTCTTCTCCCTCCCAAGGAGGACAGAGGTATCCTCACTTGGGCCCTTCAGCTTGCTGACCTTTTGAGATTCTGGATTGCAATCAGATTCTGCATTTTTCATAATGATTCACTGGTTTAGTGGATGTCTTGGGTCCTGATTCCAGATGTCCATATGCAAACCTGAGGATGTCCGTAAAGATATTTCAGTTTCAGTAAAATAGATATTCTTCATCTGAGAACTGGATGTGTCACTACATCATTTTCAACCCTTTCTCCCCCAAACTTAAACTGAGTCTTTACCGGTTGACTTTTTGTTTTATACAACCTAAACGATATTCATCATCGAACACTGAACTTTACCATCATAAATCCATCTCAAGAACCATCTAGTTCATTGAAATTTTCAACACTTACCTATGAAGGAATCCAAAAGATTATCATCATTCATCTTCCCAATTTCAACTTGGTCTATTATTTCATCCATGATTTTTAATTGATTATACTGTTTTAAAATAAAACGGAAGCATCAGATTAATAAGGATAA